>NW_027184626.1:2700829-3001659 GCF_032405125.1 Capricornis sumatraensis
TGAAAGCTTGGAGCCCTAACCACTGGACCTCCAGGGAATTTCCCGCACACTAAATTCATAAACACAAATCTCAAATGGGCCCTCTAATCAGCCTGGTCATCTTAGTCACTTCTCTGAAATCCTGTGTTGGTGTCCCAATTCCTCAAAATGACTGTTACTATTTACTTCTTCTCTCATTTCAAAGTCCTGACGCACACGCCAACCACTGGCCTTCCACACTCTGCCCGTGGTAGACCACCCAGCCTCACATTACACTGACAGAACAGAAGCAACTCATATAAAACCCTCCCCTCTTGGCCACCATAACAGAGCTCATGTCTTTCCGTGGGCTCACCCTCCCTTCCTTCCCCGTTATCACTGGGATGAAGGGCCTTGCTCCTGCCGATGGCAGTGTCTCCACATGCAGTCTTCATCACAGCCCTCTCCCTACTCCAGTTTAGGCTGAGGGTTTCCCGATCCTGAGTTTCTCCCTCTGCTGGATCATCCCCTTTACTGTAAGAACTGCCCTGGTAACCTTTCATCTTGCAAATAGCCCTCCAGGTACAACATCATTTTAGACTCCCTTTTACCGCAACTGAGGCTTCCCTGGTGGCTCAGACGGTAAAGCGCCTGCTGGCAATGCAGGAGACCTGGGTTTGATCCCTGGGTTGGGAAGATCCCCTGGAGAAATGACAACCCACTCCAGTACTCTTGCTTGGGAAATTCTGTGGACTGAGGAGCCTGGTAGGCTACGGTCCATGGAGTCGCAAAGAGTCGGACACGACTGAGCGACTTCACTTCACTTTACCGCAACTATCTTCCTGGTGGCTCAAGAACCCTGAAGCTTCTCCTCAGCAACTGTGGTGGTGGTGGTGGTTTAGTCGCTGAATCGTGTCCGACTCTTGCGGCCCCATGGACTGTAGCCTGCCAGGCTCCTCTATCTATGGGATTCTCCAGGCTAGAATACTGGAGTGGGTTGCCATTTCCTCCTCCAGGGGATCTTCCCAACCCAGGGATCGAACCCAGGTCTCCCACATTGCAGGCAGACGCTTTAACCTCTGCACCACCAGGGAAGCGAGCATTATCTTATAAAGGAGGAAATAAAGGCCTAGCTTGGTTAAATAACTTGCCCAAGGTCACATAGACAGTAAGTGGTAACCATTAACTTGAACCTGGGTCTTCTTGAATTTATTGCCTGAGCTTGTAGCACTTTGAATGGAAACACATGATATGCTTTCTTTGTGATAAATGCTTGTGAAACTGAGGGTATTAATTACATTTTAGAATGACCAACAACAATATATGAAACTTCTTTTACACATTTAATTATTACCATTGTTAGCACACAAAAATCTCCTACTTCTGTCCTGTTCTACTAAATCTAAAATAAAATTTCTTTTATCAGTAGTATGACTTTGCTGCAGCAGTGAGAATTCACAAACATTTATTCATCAAGAATTATTAAGGACTTTCAATAATACCTAGGTTTGAGGCATGAGAAATGTGATTATGAAAAATTGCTAATGTTTTCAGAACTTTTAAAATATCAGATAAAGTCTAAGATTTTAGCATTATACAAAGTATTGGTTAATTATTAGTGGTTTGGAAAGACCAATATAAAAATTTCTGATCTTACTGCACTGAGATTCACAGCGCTGATATTTTCCACATTGACTGTCTGAATGATGAAGAAAATTCAGTCATGTATTGCATTTCCAGCTGGACAGAAAACAAAATGAAATGTTTGGACTACAAACTTTTAATTTTTTCTAAGGCAAATGTATAGGTGATGTTTATTGCCTAATTAGGAGAAAAGTGATAAAAGAGGGCAGGCTTAAGAATTAAGCAGCTAAGCTGTCAGTCCCCACATCAGACAAATGATCCTGTACCGCCTGTCAGTATTGTTAACAGAGACTGTTATTTTATTAATCCTTATGATCCAGGGATTCTTTTTTTCATGTTTCAGGGCACAGCAGGTGAGAGACTGGATTTGTTAAGCTGGGTGGGTTTATCCTTCTATGTGTTCGTTCAATTTTATGTTCATTTACTTATTGTACACATATGGCAATGGAAGCTGCTAAAGCAATCGTTGCTATTCTACAAAACAACAGGCACAGAAGCAGATGTCTTATTTCCGAGATTTTTCCCCCCAGGATTATTATGATTAAAGATCCTTTCCTCCCACCCCCTGGAGAGGACCAGGGGCTGCTTGCCAGAGGTTTGTTAATGACTTGGGAAAAGGCTCAAATATCTCACCCGCCATTATGATAATCCACCCCAGGGGCAAACCACACATGAATATTACAGATTTATTTTATTTTTGTATCCCTGGAAAGGTATTATTAAGCTCATTAGAATACAAAAAAATATATACAGTCAAATTTCAAAATTACATGGATGAAGGAAATCACCAAAGTGGCATCATACCATGTCTTGCACTTATATTAACTATATTGATTATAGTAACTATATTAATTATATTGTGTTAACAATATATTGAAGAGGCATAATACTGCAACTTATTTCAGATAAAATATTTGTATTGGCCAACCCCAATTTGTACCTTGAATGTGGGCTCTAGGAAAAGATTTAGTTCATGCTTAACAAGAGGTTAGCTTCTGTTTTCAGCCATGTGCTATTTGGGGAATTAAGCATCAAGAATAATATAGGAAGTAAGAGGGATAGTCTAAAGATGGGAGAGCAAATTTTATTTCGGAAAGAGAATTTAAGGTGTTTTATTTAAAGGAAAATTGCCTTATTATAATGTAATAAGAAAGTTATATTTTCTTTCTTTCCTTTCTTCTTCTTTTTCTTTTTAACCATTTTTATCTTGGATATTTGATCTCTAAGATGAGATGACTGGAAAAGGCCATCAACCTTTTTGAAAGACTATTTCCCCCCACTCCCTAAAGGCCATTTGTCTCTTGGAGGCTTGGTCTGCATTACTTCCCAAGAGGCAAGCATTTGTCCTTGCACTAAATGCTGACATCTCCTGATAAGAGAGAAGCTGCAAAGGAGAGGAATTGAAGATCAATATGTTTATTTTGCTCTCAAGCACACTGATGTACCTTGGTGTATTGGGGAAGGGAATGGAGCTTGAGAGTGGGCCAATGGGGAGGGGTGAATATTTTGTGATGCGCTCTACCTGTGGGCTTATAAAGTTTACAGCTGCATTAAGAGGAGAAGTATTACCATTAGCATGAACAGTAGAGTGGACTCAATTGAAAAAGCTTCTAGCCACTCACCTAGGGCTATATGCATTATTGCATTTACCCCCGCCCTGCCTTCAAGCTAATTGAAAATGTCAGTCCATTTCATCAAAGTTACACAACTGTCCATCCTTTTCCCTGGTACAGATATTCCAGGAGGAAGAAAATGGAATACACAGAGCAACAGAGCTCACGCAATAGCCCATGTGTCTTAGATTTAATAGCTGATCACTAGCTGGACTGAAGCCAAGAGGCAGTTCACAAATTTGCTGCACATTAGAATCACCTGGGGAACTCTACTTAGCTCTCTGTGCCCAGGCTCCTCCTAGACCTATTAAATCAAAATCTCTGGGGCTGGGACGCAGACACTCGTTTTGTTTTGTTTTGTTTTTAAGCTCTTTAGGTAATTCAAACAAAAGCAGCAAAGTTTGAGAACCAGTCCAATAGGGGGACAAACTTATTTCATGCAGATACAGTGAGAGCAATAAATATGTAAAAAGGACATTAATTCATATATCTATTCTTTATATCTCATTATACTGTTTGAGTTTCAAACATGCTTCCCCCCGCCCCACCCCCCACTGCAAAAAGCTTTTCTGTTTCCATTTGGTTCAAGGCGTGAAAAGAGGGCTCCAGAGTGGTTAAACAGCTGCCTTGTGGCTCCGAAAAGGGGCTTCAGGGAGAAGCCCTGACGCCAGAGGGGCTCCTCAGAGGCCTCTGGGCTTTGGAGGCTCCTGGTAGAGCTTGAGGGTGAGCCTTTGAGAGAGAGACTCACCTAGCCCAGCCTGGGGGGCCGCGAGCCTGAGGAGACAGGCCTTGATATGAGTTTCACCTGCTCCTCCAGGACGGGTCTCCCCAGGAAATCACGGAGGCGCAAGTCTGCTCGCGAGAACCAGGGCAGACAGATCCAGAAGGGCCCAGTTCAGGTTTTTCTCCATGACAGTGGTGGCTTCACAGCGTCCTGGGTTTTACCCCACTCTCTTGAGAAGCTTCTGCATATCCTAGAAGAGGGCGCAGTCGCAACACTGGTTTTGCGTTTTCCGAAGACTCTAGGCGTTCTTGGCTTCTCCTGGGCCAATGGGGGAAAAAAAAGTGGACCTAGCTTGTGCAGAGCCGCATTGTTGTGGTTGCAGTGGAAGCGCAGAAAGAGGTAAGTGCCCGCAGATGCGTGATGAACAGGCGGTGAACGGCAGTCTCCACCACGGTGGAATAATTCTGACAAATCAGGGAGCTCCTGGTGGAACAGGAGTAAAGTAAGCTCAAAACTGATGTTGGCTAGTCCCAAAGGCCGAGGAGAGCTGAGTGGTGGATTCCAAAGGTTGCACCTGGAAAAGAGGTTGGAGGGTGGTGGAGGCTAGAGGACGGGGAATACGTGGGTCGGTTCTGTGCAAACTCTGTTGAAGCAAGAGACAGGTCTGCCGGCCTGCTTGAGTGCAGCACTGTCTCAAATAGGCTTTTTCTTTTTTAGGTATATTTTTGTCTGTGCTGGGTCTTGCTTGCTGCACGGTGGCTTTCCCTAGTTGCAGCAAGGGCGGGGGATGGGTGGGGGCAGTAGGCTTCTCTTCATTGTGTTGGGTGGGCTTCTCATTGAGGTGTTGCAGTGGTTTATCTTGTTGTGAAGCACAGGCTCTAGGCCACTCAGGCTTCAGTAGTTGTGGGGTGGGATGCGCACCTCAGTAATTTCAGTAGTTGTAAGTCTCAGGCTTTAAAGCGCTAGCTCAGTAGTTGTGGCGGCCAGGTTGAGTTTCTCTAAGACATGTGGGATTTTCTCAGACCAGACATTGAACCCTTGTACCCTGCATTGGCTGGCAGATTCTTAACTACTCGGGCACCAGGGAAGTCCCTCAAATAGGCTTTGATTTAAATGAACAAGAAACACAACCAAAGACGAAACTTACTCCCTGCCCCCCATAGTTGGCTCTACAAGGAAAGGAATTCGATTACTTAACATTCCAAGTCACTAGAAGAGTGGCTCTCAAAGTATGGTCATCTAGTAACCAAGCAGTAACCTACCAGCCCTTCCTCGAGTGGGTCTCAAAGTATGGTCATCTATTAACCAAGCAGTAATCGACCAGGCCTTCTTCGAGCAGATTCCGTCCCTGGTATCCTCAGCTGTAGCTGCCCTCTAGTATCTCATGCATATTTCCTGAGTTTTCAGATGCTAAAACCCAGCACTAAATGGAAGAAATTAACCACTTGATGATCTGGAGCTTGTAGCCCCCAGGCCTGTGGCTCCTGAGGATTGATAATGTTAACTGCCCTATTACCTCTACATCAGCCAATCAAAATTGGACGTGAGGTTATCACATTCCTGGGGATGCCCCTTGCCTATGACAGGCCTGTAAAAAATGCTTTGCTGAAACCCTTCAGGGAGTTTGGGATTTTGGGAGCATAAACCACCCCTCTCCTTGCTCAGCCCTACTGTAAACCTTTCTCTGCTCCACACTCCAGGGTTTAGGTTTGTTTGGCCTCACTGTGCTTCAGGCCCAGGAACTTGGCATTCGGTGACAGCCTGAGAGTGTCCCCTGGTATTGTGTTAGATATTCAAGTTTTAAGGCCCTGTCCCAGACTTATGGGCTCAGCAACTCTAGAGGGGCTCAGTGATCTTTGTTATAATAGGTCCTCCAGATGATTTTCATTCACCTGAGAGTTTCAAAATAGCTGCACTGTCAGAGAACCAAAGTGTCCACCACCAGGTGAAGGGCAGTGGTGCCTGGAAAAGAAGGGGTCTAGCTAAGAGAAGTACAGCCGAATTTGCCCTGGTAGGAATGGGAAATATCTTTTCTCCATTGGTTGGCAGAGACTAGTATCTGTTGGCAGTGGTAAGGTTATCAAGAACGCTTTACGTTTCAACGCAGAGTGATGGCTCTTCTGGTTTTCCAGGGACTAGTCCTCTGTGAGCACTTAAAATCTCATTTTGGGAAACTTTTCCCCGTAGCTCTGGGTTTGAAAAACTTAGAGAATGATATGTAATTTGGGTGAACATGATTCAAGTTTTTGGCAAGTCCTAAGTATTAATTAAAGTTCAGTATGGACAACATCTAGCCTTTTTTTACATGTGTGTGTGTGCGTGCGTGTGTGTGTGCGTGTGCGCTTAGTCACTCAGTTATGCCAGATTTTTTGCTACCCTTGGGACTATAGCCTGCCAGGCTCCTCTGTCCATGGGATTTTCCAGGCAAGAATACTGGAGTGGGTTGCCATTTCCTTCAGGGTATCTTCCTGACCCAGGGATCAAACCCTTGTCTCCTGTGACACCTGCATTGCAGGGAGATTCTTTACTTGCTGAGTAGGGAGGTCTTTGGGGGAGGTAAATCTGATTGGGTGAAAGGACTTACTTTTAAAAGATTTTTGTAGAAACATCCCCTTCTGTTTAGTCTGCTGGTTCTGGCTAGATGTTGGTGTCATGAGGAGCTTTAAAATGAGTTTATTGATCTAGGGTGCATCCTGAGTGTGAGGGTTTTTTAAAAGTTTCTCAGATAATCCTAAGGCACAGCCAAATTTAGGTACTATGGCTTAAGCTTTTGAACTGCTACCACTTATTTTAACCTCGTCTTCCTGTGAGAACTGTACTTGAGGTTTGTGGCTTCTCTTCTCTTACTGTCTTATTATGAAAGTTATTTTCTTAAATAAGATTAAATGTAGAGAAAATGCTGCTGGTCCATCTGGTATACTGGATATCCAGAATAGTTAAAGTATGTTCCATTAAAAAAATTTGTATCATTTAAGTAGTGTCACTGGTGTTGTAAAAACTGACACATAGTTTGAATTAGTACAGTCTCTTTTGAAGTTGTCACCTCTGATCTGCTCCCATTGCTAAATATCTGGACACCTCATATTAGGAATTGCTTTTAAATATCTTTAGGGATTAAAACGAAGATTGCTATGTTATTTGTACTGGGACCAAAAAAAAAAAAAAAAAAACAACTCACAAAGTTCCCTCCTGCACCTTCTACCCCCGTTTCTAACCCTTGGCAGCTTCTAATTTTTCCCTGTCTCCACAGTTTTGTTATTTTAAGAATGATATATGAACACGATCATGAATTAATCTTCAGAGATTGGCTTTTTAAAGTTTTTGACTCAGTATCATTCCCTTGAAGTTTATTTCAATTTTTGGCATATATTATTTATTCCTTTTTGTTGCTAAGTAGTATTCTATCACAATATTTGATCACAACTTGTTTAAACATTTACCCATCGAAAGAAATGTGGTTAGTTGAATATTTATGTTTAAGTTTCTGCAGGAACTTAAGTTTTGCTTTGGGATAAATGCTCAGTGATACAATTACTGGTTTGTAGGGTAAATCTAGTTTTAGGATTAAAAAAATAAAACTGTCAAGCTGTTTCTCAGAGTGGCTAAACCATTTTCTATTCCTACCAGCAATGTGATACAATTTTTCCTCATACTCACCAGCACTTGATGTTGTCACTGTATTTTAATTTTAGTTATTCTGTGGTATCTTATTATGGTCTTAGTTTGTGTTTTTCTAATGGCTAATGATGCTGAACATCTTTTTGTGTGCTTGTTTGCCATGTGTATATTCTATTCCATGGAAATGTCTTTCCCTGTATTCTGCCTGCATCTGCCTATTTTCTAATTACATTTTTTGAAGTTTAGTTTTGAGAATACTTTGTATATTATAGATACAAGTCATTTTTCTCATATGGGATTTCAAATGTGTTTTCTCAGTGTGTAATTTGAGTTTTCATCCACTTAAAAAGGATATTCTATGAAGCACTCTTAATTCATTTTGATGAGATCCAATTTCTTGTTTTTGCTTTTATTGATCATACTTTTGTTGTCAAGTCTAAGAATTCCTCACCTAGCTCTAGATGCCAAAGATTTTCTATTTTTTTCCCTCTACTTTTTAAGGTTATGATCCACTTTGATTTATTTTTTATATAAGGTGTGGAGGTTTAGGTTGAGGTTATTATCATTATTTTTATTTGGAGGGATGTTCAATTGTTTCAGTACCATTTTTAAAGCCGTATTTTCCTCAAATATAAACTGGAGAGAAAAATAATCTAGTTTATGTCATGAAAGTGAACTAGTAAATATGAAAGCAACTAATTCAGAAAGTAAGGTTTCTTCTTTTTCTTTATGATTTATATAATTCTCAGAATTTATTTACTTGAAGAGTTTTTTTTTTTTTTTTTTTTTTTAACAGAACTAAGGGATTTTAAGGTTCAGGTACTATGCTGCTGCTGCCAAGTCGCTGCAGTCATGTCCAACTCTTAGCGACCCCCATGGACTGCAGCCTACCAGGCTCCTCAGTCCATGGGATTTTCCAGGCAAGAGTACTGGAATGGGTTGCTATTGCCTTCTCTGCAGGTACTATGAGACTGTCTGAATTATGAGTAGCAATTAGCTAAGCACAGGTGTAAAGCATTTGATTTACTCCCTAGTCATCTTTTTCTCTCATCCTGCTAAATCCACAGCCCTTAGCTAGTTCCAGCCAGTAAAGTCACAGTTTGTTTTACTGTTAAACTAAATTTCAGTTTAAATGTTCTCTCCAATATTATGTGTCTAGAATTGGCTATGTTGGTGGCTCTTAACCCTATTTGCATTTTATTAATATAATCAGCTGGGGAGATTCTATCATGGATATTTGAGGACAGACCTCTTATAAAAGGCCTGACTTATGGTTTTTGGAGCCAAATCATAGTCTACATTGCATCAAATCATTTGCTAGGTCACCTCTAAAAAGGAATTTGTGATGGCTAATGCTCTTCATTTGCCAATGTGCTTGTTTTGCTGCTTTTGGTGGGGGCCGGGGGCGGGGGGGTGGAATAAGGAAAAATTGCCAGCAGTTTGGCTCCCTGAATTCTAACTTGATGCTGTAGAATTAGTGTTGGCTCAGTACACATCTTCAGATATCCATTCTGTCTCCTCCCAGCTGCAGGAACTTATATCCTTGGGCAGCTTTTTACCCACCATGCTCTTTTGGTTCTAACCTTAGCAAATAGGAGTCTCCCCTAAATTATTGTCTTTCCAAATGTTAGGCTTCAAGGCTTTAGCCAAGAATAGACAGAAAAGGAATTTTTAAAATGCAGAATGGGAAAGACTTCTGATGCAATGGATACTTAATAAAGATTTAATTTTGAATCATTAATTTCTGTCATTGCAAAATAACTCCTTGGTGAAATGCTCATCTTTGGTAATTTTCTTAAGTACAGACATTAACAATCAAAATATGTAGTACTCTTCTTCATTTTCTAACACAAACCTATATCTAGATGAGAGGAGAATTCGTTGCATAACTTGAGTTCTGGTCTTACAACTCCCAAGTCCTGCATTCTTTCAACCATGCCTGCTGATTTTCTGTCTTCTTGAACATGAAGTAATGGCTTTCAGCTTGCATCCCCTTTCTCAGCATATTGCTTGATGACTAAGAGAAAGGGATCTGAAACTTGACTGCTTGGATTCAAACCCTGACTAAAATTTGCTTGTTGAGTACTCAAGTATGTTACCTGTTCGTGCCTCCGTTTTCTCATCTATAAAAGAGAGACAATATTGCTTCTCTCAGGGAGTGTCTATGAGGTTAAAAGAGAAAATTTATACAATGCAGGGATTTATCAGTTCTTGTACGTGTGCTGTGAAATGTAGATCTCCTGTGTACAGACACAGTGCTACAGTTATCAATTGCTTACATGATAGAAAGTCTAAACCTAGTAGTGTGTGAAGAGAAATGTTAACATATGCACAGATTCTATGGATCAGCAATTCAAACAGTGCCCAGAGGAGATGGCTTGTCTCTACTCCATAACTGATGTCTGAAACCTCAGCTCATGAGGATTTGAGTGGCTAGGGCTGGAATCATCTAGATCATCTTAATTTCATGTCTGGCACCTGAGATGGGATGACTTGAAGACTGGGGCTGACAAGGACTGTTGACTGGTGTGCCTGCAGAAGGCTGCCCATGTGGTTTGGACTTCTTCTTTTTTTAAAAAAAAAAATTTATTTTTACTTTATTTTACTCTACAATACTGTATTGGTTTTGCCATACATTGACATGAATCCACCACGGGTGTACATGCGTTCCCAAACATGAACCCCCCTCCCACGTCCCTCCCCATAACATCTCTCTGGGTCATCACCGTGCACCAGCCCCAAGCATGCTGTATCCTGCATCGGACATAGACTGGTGATTCGATTCTTACATGATAGTATATATGTTACAATGCCATTCTCCCAAATCATCCCACCCTCTCCCTCTCCCTCTGAGTCCAAAAGTCCGTTATACACAGCTGTGTCTTTTTTCCTGTCTTGCATACAGGGTCGTCATTGCCATCTTTCTAAATTCCGTATATATGTGTTAGTATACTGTATTGGTGTTTTTCTTTCTGGCTTACTTCACTCTGTATAATCGGCTCCAGTTTCATCCATCTCATCAGAACTGATTCAAATGTATTCTTTTTAATGGCTGAGTAATACTCCATTGTGTATATGTACCACTGCTTTCTTATCCATTCATCTGTTGATGGACATCTAGGTTGTTTCCATGTCCTGGCTATTATAAACAGTGCTGCGATGAACATTGGGGTACATGTGTCTCTTTCAATTCTGGTTTCCTCGGTGTATATGCCCAGCAGTGGGATTGCTGGGTCATAAGGCAGATCTATTTGCAATTTTTTAAGGAATCTCCACACTGTTCTCCAAAGTGGCTGTACTAGTTTGCATTCCCACCAACAGTGTAGGAGGGTTCCCTTTTCTCCACACCCTCTCCAGCATTTATTGCTTGCAGATTTTTGGATCACAGCCATTCTGACTGGTGTGAAGTGGTACCTCATTGTGGTTTTGATTTGCATTTCTCTGATAATGAGTGATGTTGAGCATCTCTTCATGTGTTTGTTAGCCATCTGTATGTCTTCTTTGGAGAAATGTCTATTTAGTTCTTTGGCCCATTTTTTGATTGGGTCGTTTATTTTTCTGGAATTGAGCTTTCATTCTTTTACAAGTGGTTGACCAGTTTTCCCAGCACCACTTGTTGAAGAGATTGTCTTTATTCCATTGTATATTCTTGCCTCCTTTGTCAAAAATAAGGTGTCCATATGTGTGTGGATTTATCTCTGGGCTTTCTGTTTTGTTCCATTGATCTATATTTCTGTCTTTGTGCCAGTACCATACTGTCTTGATGACTGTGGCTTTGTAGTAGAGCCTGAAGTCAGGCAAGTTGATTCCTCCAGTTCCATTCTTCTTTCTCAAGATTGCTTTGGCTATTCGAGGTTTTTTGTATTTCCATACAAATCTTGAAATTATTTATTCTAGTTCTGTGAAAAATATCGCTGGTAGCTTGATAGGGATTGCGTTGAATTTGTAAATTGCTTTGGGTAGTATACTCATTTTCACTATATTGATTCTTCCGATCCATGAACATGGTATATTTCTCCATCTATTAGTGTCCTCTTTGATTTCTTTCATCAGTGTTTTATAGTTTTCTGTATATAGGTCTTTAGTTTCTTTAGGTAGATATATTCCTAAGTATTTTATTCTTTTCATTGCAATGGTGAATGGAATTGTTTCCTTAATTTCTCTTTCTACTTTCTCATTATTAGTGTATAGGAATGCAAGGGATTTCTGTGTGTTGATTTTATATCCTGCAACTTTACTATATTCATTGATGATCTCTAGTAATTTTCTGGTGGAGTCTTTAGGGTTTTCCATGTAGAGGATCATGTCATCTGCAAACAGTGAAAGTTTTACTTCTTCTTTTCCAATTTGGATTCCTTTTATTTCTTTTTCTGCTCTGATTGCTGTGGCCAAAACTTCCAAAACTATGTTGAATAGTAGCGGTGAAAGTGGGCACCCTTGTCTTGTTCCTGACATTAGGGGAAATGCTTTCAATTTTTCACCATTGAGGATAATGTTTGCTGTGGGTTTGTCATATATAGCTTTTATTATGTTGAGGTATGTTCCTTCTATTCCTGCTTTCTGGAGAGTTTTTTTTTTTATCATAAATGGATTTTGAATTTTTTCAAAGGCCTTCTCTGCATCTATTGAGATAATCATATGGCTTTTATTTTTCAATTTGTTAATGTGGTGAATTACATTGATTGATTTGCGGATATTGAAGGATCCTTGCATCCCTGGGATAAAGCCCACTTGGTCATGGTGTATGATCTTTTTAATGTGTTGTTGGATTCTGATTGCTAGAATTTTGTTGAGGATTTTTGCATCTATGTTCATCAGTGATATTGGCCTGTAGTTTTCTTTTTTTGTAGTATCTTTGTCAGGTTTTGGTATTAGGGTGATGGTGGCCTCATAGAATGAGTTTGGAAGTTTACCTTCCTCTGCAATTTTCTGGAAGAGTTTGAGGAGGATAGGTGTTAGCTCTTCTCTAAATTTTTGGTAGAATTCAGCTGTGAAGCCGTCTGGACCTGGGCTTTTGTTTGCTGGAAGATTTCTGATTACAGTTTCAATTTCTGTGCTTGTGATGGGTCTGTTAAGATTTTCTATTTCTTCCTGGTTCAGTTTTGGAAAGTTGTACTTTTCTAAGAATTTGTCCATTTCTTCCACGCTGTCCATTTTATTGGCATAGAACTGCTGATAGTAGTCTCTTATGATCCTTTGTATTTCTGTGTTGTCTTTTGTGATCTCTCCATTTTCATTTCTAATGTTATTGATTTGATTTTTCTCTCTTTGCTTCTTGATGAGTCTGGCTAATGGTTTGTCAATTTTATTTATCCTGTCAAAGAACCAGCTTTTGGCTTTGTTGATTTTTGCTATGGTCTCTTTTGTTTCTTTTGCATTTATTTCTGCCCTAATTTTAAAGATTTCTTTCCTTCTACTAACTCTGGGGTTCTCCATTTCTTCCTTTTCGAGTTGCTTTAGGTGTAGAGTTAGGTTATTTATTTGACTTTTTTCTTGTTTCTTGAGGTATGCCTGTATTGCTATGAACTTTCCTCTTAGCACTGCTTTTATAGTGTTCCACAGGTTTTGGGTTGTTGTGTTTTCATTTTCATTAGTTTCTATGCATATTTTGATTTCTTCTGTGATTTGTTGGTTATTCAGAAGTGTGTTGTTCAACCTCCATATGTTGGAATTTTTAATAGTTTTTCTCCTGTAATTGAGATCTAATCTTAATGCATTGTGGTCAGAAAAGATGGTTGGAATGATTTCGATTTTTTTGAATTTATCATGTTTAGATTTATGGCCCAGGATGTGATCTGTCCTGGAGAATGTTCCATGAGCACTTGAGAAAAAGGTGAAATTCATTGTTTTGGGGTGAAATGTCCTCTAGATATCAATTAGGTCTAACTGGTCTAATGTATCATTTAAAGTTTGCATTTCTTTGTTGATTTTCTGTTTAGTTGATCTGTCCATAGGTGTGAGTGGGTATTAAAGTCTCCCACTATTATTGTGTTATTGTTGATTTCCCCTTTCGTAGTTGTTAGCATTTGTCTTACATATTGCTGTGCTCCTATATTGGGTGCATATATATTTATAATTGTTACATCTTCTTGGATTGATCCTTTGATCATTATGTAGTGGCCTTCTTTGTGTCTTTTGACATCCTGTGGTTTAAAGTCTATTTTATCGGATATGAGTATTGCCACTCCTGCTTTCTTTTGGTCTCTATTTGCATGGTATATCTTTTTTCAGCCCTTCACTTTCAGTCTGTATGTGTCCCTTGTTCTGAGGTGGGTCTCTTGTAAGCAGCATATAGAGGGGTCTTGTTTTTGTATCCATTCGGCCAGTCTTTGCCTTTTGGTTGGGGCATTCAACCCATTTACGTTTAAGGTAATTATTGATGAGTATGATCCCGTTACCATTTACTTTATTGTTTTGGGTTCGGGTTTATACACCCTTTTTGTGTTTCCTGTCTAGAGAATATCCTTTAGAATTTGTTGGAGAGCTGGTTTGGTGGTGCTGAATTCTCTCAGCTTTTGCTTGTCTGTAAAGCTTTTGATTTCTCTTTCGTATTTGAATGAGATCCTTGCTGGGTACAGTAATCTGGGCTGTAGGTTATTGTCTTTCATCACTTTAAGTATGTCTTGCCATTCCCTCCTGGCCTGAAGAGTTTCTATTGAAAGATCAGCTGTTATCCTTATGGGAATCCCCTTGTGTGTTGTTTGTTGTTTTTCCCTTGGTGCTTTTAATATTTGTTCTTTGTGTTTGATCTTTGTTAATTTGATTAATATGTGTCTTGGGGTGTTTCGCCTTGGGTTTATCCTATTTGGAACTCTCTGTGTTTCTTGAACTTGGGTGAAAACTTGAAAACTTTTAGGGAAGTTTTCAACTATTATCTCCTCAAGAATTTTCTCATGGTCTTTCTTTTTATCTTGTTCTTCTGGGACTCCTATAATTCGAATGTTGGAGCATTTCATATTGTCCTGGAGGTCTCTGAGATTGTCCTCATTTCTTTTAATTCATTTTTCTTGTTTCCTCTCTGATTCATTTATTTCTACCATTCTATCTTCTATTTCACTAATCCTATTTTCTGCCTCCATTATTCTACTATTTGTTGCCTCCAGAGTGTTTCTGATCTCATTTATTGCATTATTCATTATATATTGACTTTTTTATTTCTTCTAGGTCCTTGTTAAACCTTTCTTGCATCTTCTCAGTCCTTGTCTCTAGGCTATTTATCTGTGATTCCATTTTGATTTTAAGAATTTGGATCATTTTCACTATCAATATTGGGAATTCTTTCTCAGGTAGATTCCCTACCTCTTCCTCTTTTAGCACCGATGATAAAACATCTAGGTTAAAGATGAAAAGTTTCTCCACATTGAGGGACACTCAGAGAGGTTCACTGAGTTACAAGGAGAAGAGAAGAGGGAGGGGGTAGTTAGAGGTGACTGGAATGAGATGCGGTGAGATCAAAAGAAGAGAGAGCAAGCTAGCCAGTGGTCACTTCCTTATGTGCGTTCCATAGTCTGGACCGCTCAGAGGTATTTACAGAGTTATACAGGGAAGAGGAGAGGGAGGAAGTAGACAGAGGTGGCCAGGAGGATGAGAGAGGAATGAGAAGGAGAGAGACAAATCCTGCCCGTAACCAGTTCCTTAGGTGTTCTCCACTGTCTGGAACACACAGAGATTCACAGAGTTGGATAGAGAAGAGATGGGGGAGAAAAGAGACAGAGGCCACCTGGTGGAGAAAAAGGAGAGTCCAAAGGAGGAGAGAGTGGTCACGCCAGTAATCTCGCTCTCAGGTAAAATTGGGTAGTGAAGTTTGGGTTTTTAAATGTACAAAATTGACAACAAAAACCAAAGAGCAAAGATTAAAAATCTAGAGTAGAGGTTGGATTTTCAAAAATACAATATTAAAGAAAGAAGCAGAAGGAAAAAGGAAAAAAGGAAAAAAAAAGAAAAGAAAAAAAAAGCCTCAAGAATTATTAAAAAAAAAAAAAACAAACAAAAACCAATAACCAACCAAAGACTATATATGGTGTTTGCCTTAAAAAAAAAAAGTCATTTTTTTTGAATATTAATAATAGGTTATAGAAATAAAAATTAGAGGAGAAATAGAAGACTTAACTATTAAAAAAAAGTTAAAAAAAATGATTTTAGAAATAGTAAAAATATTTCTGGCCCTTCTCTGATGTTGTGGGCAGTGTGGGGTCATTTCCAAGGCGGTTTCCTCTGTTTAACTTCTTCTTTTTGCTGGGTTTTTAGGCTCGCTAGTTCATTCGCGCTGTGGGGAGGGGAGATGCTGCAAACAAATAGCGCTGTCGTGTGCACACAGTGTCTCAGCCCCGCTGGACCTGTCCCTTCTCGCGGCGCACAAACCGCTCCGGCTCTACGATGCTCAGCCGGGAACCGTCTGAGGCCAGCCCTAGGCTGCATGCACTTCCCCGGTCTAAGCCGCTCAGGTTTGGTGCTCAGGTAGCCCTCAGAGGCTCAGATTCGATTGGGACTGCATTTTGTGCCCTTCCCGGGTCTGAGTAGCTCAGGAGTTTGGCGAACGCGATCACTGCAACTTGCCGCCTTTTCTGCCCCTGCTGCTCAGTTTTCTGGGTGGACCGCTGGCGCCCCTTGTGAGGCAGATGGTGACCGTCCAGCACCCCCAGAAGTCTTAGCAAAGAAGCCTGTTTGCAGTTTGGTAAGTAAAGTCTCTCTGGGTCTGTAATTGCCCCTTTCCAGCCCTTACGGCTCTGGCTGCCTATCCCCGGCGGGGGATGGTCTGCAGCTGGCTTTTTCCGTTCCGTCCTTTGTTCTGTGCTCGGTCCTGGCGGTGTCTTATGTTCGAGCTTTTCGCGTGGTAGCTATCCCACAGTCTGGTTTGCTAGCCCAAGTTAGATTGTTCTGGTTGCGCGTGGGGCGTTCCTGCCCGATTCTTACAAAGCACTGCAGCCCACGCCTCCCGCGTGTCCCTGCCCTGCCCCCACTTCCCAGTGGCGGATGCAGGCGTCTGTGCTGCTTTTCTGCTGGGGGAGTTACTGTTGGGCTTGTAATCTCTTGGTTTAAATTATTTATTTATTTTTCCCTTCCGGTTATGTTGCCCTCTGTGTTTCCAAGGCTCGCCACAGACTCGGCAGGGAGAGTGTTTCCTGGTGTTTGGAAACCTCTCTTCTTAAAATTCCCTTCCCGGGACGGAGCTCCCTCCCCACCTCCTTTGTCTCCTTTTTCGTCTTTTATATTTTTTCCTACCTGTTTTTGAAGACAATGGTCTGCTTTTCTGGTTGCCTGATGTCCTCTGCCAGCCTACAGAAGTTGTTTTGTGGAGTTTGCTCAGCGTTGAAATGTTCTTTTGAGGAATTTGTGAGGGAGAAAGTGGTCTTCCCATCCTATTCCTCGGCCATCTTAGGACCGCCAGCCTGGTTTGGACTTCTTATAACATGATAGTTAGGATTCAAGGTAGAGTGTCTCAAGAATGAGTGTCCAGAGTTCAAGCTTTCCAAGAGAATCATGCAGAAGCTGCGTGACCGTTATGACCTAGTCTTAGATATTACATAGCATCACCCTTGTTATAGTCTATTGCAGGAGTTTAATGTCTTTTTGTATAAGGTGTCAGCAGTCAGTACTTTAGGCCTTGCAAGCCATCCAGGCTCTATAGCAGATGCTCAGTTCCACTGCTGTGATATGAAAACAGTTACAGATAATACCTATACTAATGAACATGGCTGTGTTCCAATAAAGCTTTATTTATAAAAGAAAATAGAGGCCTAGATTTGGCCCACCAGCCATGATTTACTGACTCCTGCTCCATTCTTTGAAGCTTTAGAAAGTCTGCCCAAATTCAAGGGGAGAGATGCCCACATGTGGATGGAAAGAATGGCAATGACTTTGGGGCCCTGTATGAAAACCACTACATATGGGATATTTACATGAAGATGTGTCTGCATATCTTGTTTCTCACATGTATGGTGAATATGAGGTGTAGGGACATCTTATATTTCAAAGTTTGAACCTGAACTTAATGGCTTTGATTTCTGGAACAAATGGTAACTCTAAGTATGGTTTCCTTCAATTGCTTACCACAATAAATATGCCACAAAAGATAAATTTCATGAAAACAATTGCTTTATGGCAGATTTTTACTAAGTCTCCATGGACTGAATTATTCTTTTTCATTAGAAAGCTTGCTTATTTTATTTCTTTCCTAAAAAGGTTTATAGCTTTTTGGATCTTGTATTTCATTCTGTTGAGAGGATGATGCAAGTTTTTATAAATGGAAAAAGTGGAGCAGGCTGAGATCACTCAGATCATACTAGTGCTTACAGGAATAACTGAAAATGGAAACCAGGCTTCTGAGATTTTCCTGTCCTGTGCCCTTTCTAGTAGGTGCCATTGTCTGCTGGGCCTGGCAATAATCATTTTCGACCTTTACCTCTCTAGGCTATTGTGAAGTGGTTTTGGACTTTGTTAGTTTTCTTATGAGTTGATACTCAATTGTGTTCATAAAGTAGGTGAAATTCCTCAGGGAAGGATGGTAGCTATATTACTGGGTTATTACTCAAAAACATGGTGTTGATTATCTTTTTTTTTTCTTTTCTTTTGCCCAGTTGTATCCTGAACTGAAAAGATACATTATCCAAAATGAAAGACATGCATCTGGTGGCAAAAACTAATTTAAGGGACGAAAATTCCTGATGGTTGCTTCAGTCAACCCTTAAAACACATGGAGCTTCATTAGTAAATAGACAACTTTCAGATCTTTCCCTTGGAAGAGATCACATAATCAGCTTTTGTGTTGATTTCTCATTCTGTTCTTTAGAGACAGAACAAATTAGAATAATTGGCTGGTACAAGGAAGGCACAAAGAATGTTCTTGTATTTTTGTGTTGCATCCCTTAATAAGGGTTGAAAATGAGATTAGAGGTGGGCACTTGAAGCCCAGAAGGGCAGTGGGGAGAGAATATTGTTTCTTTGAAAAGATTCTTTCAGTGTTGGCCCAGAAGAAATGGGAAGCTGAGGAAATATTTTTTAAAAACAATGATTTTTGTGTTACCAATGGGAGTGTGGAATTAGTAAGAATGAGGAACCATTCTCTTCTACCAAAGACTCAGGAGCAAATGAAACCCTAAATACTCCCCGCTCTTAGAAACCCTTTTGGAGCAGAGAATAAAGGCAGTGCATCAGGGCAGAGGTGTTCAGAGCAGAGGGATGGGAGGAGAACAGAAGGAGAATGGATATTTTTAGAGCTGTCTTTTTGAAATGTACCTGTCTGTCCTTCATTGCTGCTTTGCCACCAGTTTGGTCCAGTAGAAATCCTCAGAGCAGGGGCAGCCATATTTTAAAATAATAGGATTAAAGCAAATGACTTTAATCCAGGTCTCTTTAGTTCAAGAGCACAAAGGAGAGGATGACGAAACAGGCTGCAAGGAATTGTTCACCGGGTGAATTTTCCCTAAACCTCACTAACGAGGAGAAAGGGACCACTGGGTTATGTTTCTTGCAGGAAAGCAAAAATATTGAAAGCAAGTGACAGAGTGTGCAGGCTGTTTAGAAATCAAGCTGTATCACTTGGTCACTTGCTGATGAGAACAGCTTTGGCTGAGACCTAACCATTTACAGTGAAGGCACATCTCTGAGTAATAAGTTCCAGGAGGGCCACAACTGAGTTTGTCTGTTTTTAGCATTTAGCATGGTTTTAGTATCTCAGAGCCCAGTACATGATTGGAATGTAGTAGACTTAAAAATGAATATTTGAAGATTGTCCAAATGAACGGACATGTGTGATTCATATCCGATTGGCTGGTCCTATGCCCTACAGTGGATTTTCTGTGTCACATTTTGAAAGTATTTATGATGGGGATTGACATTGTTCCCCATCTCATGGGTAAAGGTTATACATCATAGGACTTTACATTGACATCCTAAATCCCTCATAGGAATTACTTAACAAGAAATAAAATAAAGTTGGATTCTGAATAATTTCTAATTTATCAGTTGGTCAGAACACTGGCATTTCAGCCAGTCTTCTGGTGGGTCCAGTGATGTCCCATGATCACCCATACATAATCAGAATGACTTTAGGATTTGGGAGCCAGAATATTCCTCAGTGTTTATTGCTTTGCTAGTGCATTTTATAAAATAGACTATTGAAAAAATAGCTTTAGATACAATATAGCATTTTATGATTTAGCCTGAAATCTGAGAAATATAGAGGTTATCTGAAGCCTGTAATGGTAAAATTCCCTCTGCTATTGAAGTTATCGTCTTTAAAAAGAGATTTTACATCAGTAATGCTATATATATATTTTTGCATGATATTCAGGTTAATTTCCTGTTTTCTCCAAGGAAGCAATAGGGTGGTTGGTATGAGAGATGGTGTGACTTCCAAAGGTGAAATATTATTTTGTTGTAATTTCCAGCTACCTAAGGATGGGAGAGGCTCAGGACATTACAGTCAGCATATTCTGTGAAGCAAGTTATATTGTGGTTTATTTATGAACGTTTACATGTTTATTTTCTGTGCAAGTTTGTATTCTCTTTTTGAGTAGATAAGTGTTTTATAATTTTGAAATACTTGGAGTGTTATATATTGTGGTTTTATGGTACACTGTCTTAGGATGGAGAGGGCTCAGTAGAGTTCTTGTCACTATAAAGTTCTGTATGTTGAGTCTTTACTTAAAACAAGTCTATGACATATCTGCTGAAGACAAGGAGAGAAATAGTTTAAAAACTGCAATTGATAACAGAAAATTGCATGTTTAATGCATTTATTATGTAATTATAAAATTAACAAATGACCATGGTAGAAATTTTGAAAATCTGCTAGACAGAATAGAGATTTACAAAATTGGGGGTAAATTTCAGAATGTAAAATTGTCCATGAATATCAGTGCTTTCACATTTTCCAAGACTTTAAAAAGACTCGACTTCTTAAGATTGCACTCAGGATATTTTATTTTAATGATCTTTTCATTATGAGGACACATACGTACAAATCAGTAAAAAAAAGAAAGGCATGTAAATTCCTGATGTTTCAGGTAGAAGTGGGAAAGGTCAACAAGCTGAAAGAACATGGATTAGCTTCTCTTTAATTGCTTACATAATTCTGATAATTAGTTTCTTGCAGATAAAGTAATTAAGGGGGAATCTAATTCAAGAAAAAAAAATGCATGAACCTCAGGCCTTCTTGAAGCTGAAGGTATTATAACTTTCCATGACCATGCTTTCTTATTACCTGTCGGGGAAGGAGTATTGTATTGCCAAGAATTTTCCCGAAGGGAAGTGCTTCCCACACAGGTTGTCATAAATGACTTTGGAATTACTGCTGCTGTATTACTACAATCTTAAACCAGGAAAATTTTGACAAATGCTGGACTTGGTTTTTTTTTTTTTTTTAGAGCTACAAACTGTCAAATGGCTCTGACATAACAATTGTTGGACTATTCTTCAGGGCTGTCACAATATGGTAATGACCTGAAAGTGAAAGCGCTAGTAGCTCAGTCGTATCCGACTCCCTGTGACCCCATGGGCTGCAGCCCACGACACTCTTCTGTCCATGGAATTCTCCAGGAAAGAATACTGGAGTGGGTGGCTGCTCTGTTCCCCAGGGGGTCTTCCAGACCCAGTGATTGAACCTAGGTCTCCCTCATTGCAGGCGGATTCTTTACCTTCTGAGCCACCAAGGAAGCCCAGGAACCAGGAAGGTGTGAGTCTTTGGTTTCAGAGTGAAATGGGAGCTGGAGTTGAGTTGGAGAAGAGGCCTTGCCTCTTTTAGTCAACAGTTCAGTGGCTTTTAATTAATTTATACATTTGTATAACTACCACCCCCATAAAGGTAGACAACAGTTCCAAAACTCTAGAAAGTTTCCTCCTAACCTTTTGCAAAAATCTCCCCATCTCCTACCCTCAGGTAACCACTGATCTAATTTCTATCTTTAGAGATTAATTTTGCTGATTTTAGAAATTTGTGTAAGTTGAATAATACAGAAGGTACCTTTTTGATCTACCTTCACTTGCTCAGCATATGGTTTTGGAGATTCATTCATACTGGAATGTTTTAAATCAGGACTTTAGCCTAGGTGGCTGATTTTGTGTGAAGACACCTATAGGTACACCTGAGTCTCTGACATTGTCACTGTCTGTTCTTGGCTCAATCTTTTAAACTTTACTAAGAAGCACAAGGTTGAAGTAATGAAACTTATTGTCAATAGAATGGAGGTGAAGTGAATGTTGTTATGTAATTTTCTCAGCATAAATTGATCTCCTTGGAATCACTGTGTTGATAATCCATAAGGATATTCTTCCTAGAAAAATCTTGACAGTGTAAAACTTCTAAAGTATACTGTCCTTCTACTCTCTTAGTTTTCAACTTTGGGGAAATATTTCTGGAAAATTCAAACGCTCACAACCTGAAAGAAACAGTTATTCACCTGAAGGCTATGAGTTGCCTAACCTTTACATGCTTTCTGATAGAACCCAAATATTTTTTGCAAAACAGTGCTTTCTCGTTGAATATAAACATATAGATTATTTAAGATGGGCAGGCATATGCAGTAAAGTGAAAAAACAGTCTTTCTGAGTTTCCCTTGTATTGTTTTTCATTCAAGTTTCTATTCAGTTCAGTTCAGCTGCGCAGTCGTGTCCGACTCTTTGCGACCCCATGGATAGCAGCGTGCCTGGCCTCCCTGCCCATCACCAACTCCCAGAGTTTACTCAAGTTTCTAGAGTGTATGCTAAGAGTTTAAGGTAACCTCTGGTTAGTTTGGGGTCCTCTCTACATAAATGTTGAAGTACTCTATACCCATGTTTTTTTTATACCTCTCTTGCTTTCATTTTTTGTTTCTAGCTTCTTATAATCCATTATACTTTATCTTGCATTTGTTGAGGTGGCAGCTAGTGTAGGAATATTGAAAGCAGTGTGAAATGTTGATGTTCAGAATACATGTAGGCCAAATTCTCTATTGAGGAAAGGTCTGAGTTTATTACAATAATGCTTTCTCAGCCCTAGAAACTGGGCTATATCCTGATAGGTATATAGAATTCATAGGAAATGTCCTCAAAGAGCTTACCTGTCTTAGATACATATGCATGCATGTAATGATTACTTTATTGGCAGCTATGCTAACATACACACTCTATTTTGTTTTACATCATTATCATTGCCTGCTGCTCACCACTATATACCTTGCTAATGGTGTGGTTGCTCTGGCTTGTTAATTTCATGGCCAAATAATATGTAATTTATCACACACTTTAGTGTAGAAGATAGAGAGTCCATAAATTTCTGTCTGCTTTTTTCCCCTTTTGGAATGCGTTAAACAGAGATCAGCCAAAGTAATAAATTTATTTCAAATGCATTTGATAGCTAAACATCAATTAGGACTGATGGGCAGTATTTCTTCTTCCAGCAACATAACTATTTTTTAAGACTAAACCACTGAATGTGGGTTTACTGAACATGGAACTCTGTTCACTGGGATCCCTTCTTAGAAAACTAAAAGAAAACTTGAATTGGATATGTGTGACTTATTCAAGTTGTAACTAATTAGATACACCCTGGCTAACTTAATTTGTCAGAATCATTTACTATTTTACTCCCTCCCTTCTCCTTTCCTGAGTCTCATGAGAATGGATCATGAGTATCTTAAAACATAGTAAATCATCTTTCATCCCTGTAAATCTAACTATAAAATCACACTTTCCTTATCAAGTGTAACTCACTGTCTCTTAGAGTAATTGTGGTTTTAATTCTCTACAAAGTTGAAACCAGCAGAGAGCAACATTTTCATGGAGTCACCACATTCTAGAGCTTTAGAAAGAAGACTTTAAAATGAAGAACAGATATATCATTTTCCAGCTAAAGCAGCTGAAGCCTAGAGTAGGAAGGTGACCATCCAGGTCAGGTAAAGAGGTTGACGATCAGGTTTCAAGCTGAGAAAGAGTCTATGGGGACTCAGTCTGAGCAATTCAAACACTGAAAGAAGACCACTAATGTCCTGGGAAGGCTGGCATCTGGCCTCAGTGTGGGATTTCAGACAGAGAGTGGGCCCGGGGGAAGTGAGCCTCTGCAGTGGGCAGAGGAGTCCATCTCATCTCCGAAAAGAGCCACTGACCTCAGAGTGGGTGGAATAAGCAGTGAATTCTAGTCCACCTGAGAAAGCAGGCCAATCTGATTAACTCTGAGTTTAGGTTTATCTTTCATACTTCTTGAGAAAGAACTGGACAAGGCCAAGTCAAATGCAGCCTCTTGAATTCCACACCCAGTATTTATTGGTGGAGGTGCTTAAACCCTCCAAATGATTCCAGTATTTTAAGTTTACTCTGTATTTAATTCTGACAGTCCTATGATTACTTAATGAGCAAATAACTGGAATCAAAAAGAGTGTGAATGTCTTTTTAGTGTGAGGATGGGTGAAATGGAGCAGTCTGGAAGAGGGAACCAATAAAAAGGGATCATGGTAAATAAAAACATCTTTTAGAAATGGAGAGGAATTTGGAAGGAAATTAGTGCCTGACACCATACTCTTCTCTCTGCATGTTTAGAAGCTAGTTTCTGATTTTATTTTCACAACACATCTCCCTGTGATGAATTGTATTTGACCTCCACACTGTTAATCTCCTGGACATATTGTGAAGTTTTGAGAATTAGAATTTGTCTTGAGAGCAGCTGTAAACATTTCCTGGAACCCCTCTAGGGTAGAAGAAAAAGGAAAGGAAAATGGAAACACGGGATAAAGACAGCTAATAATGTTGGAGATACCACTGGGATTTGTGATTTCTCTTTTTGAAATGGCTTCCCTGGTGGTTCAGGCAGTAAAGAATCCACCTGCAATGCGGAAGACCTGGGTTCTATCCCTGGGTTGGAAAGATCCCCTGGAGAAGGGAACAGGTACCCACTCCAGTATTCTGGCCTGGAGAATTCCATGAACAGAGGAGCCTGGTGGGCTACAGTCCATGGTGTCATAAAGAGTTGGACACAACTGAACACTTTCAATTCACTTTTGGAAACTAAATAGAAGTCAGAACTTGACTGTTTCTTGATCACGGTTTGTTTTCGTTTTTGTTTTTTTTTTTCCTTACTCCTTCATCAGTTATTCCAGTTGATATAATATTATGTCATCTTCAATTTCAGTATGAGTGCTTGTCTTGCTTCCATTTGTATTATTCATGCAAACGTTGATTAAACTGATGACCCCAAGTTATCAAGAAAACATTAAATACACTGATGAATACATTTGTTAATTTTAGAAAAAAATAATGAGTAAAGGTTAAAATACTCTTCTTAAATTTGTCACTTTAAAAAATTCTAATATGCATACCTCATTGCCTAATAATGCCAGAAAAATGAAAAATTCCTATGTATTAGTGAGTCTGTATATTTTTGGACAGGTATGACTATTACTGAATGTGACAGCCCAGTTTGCTGTCCATTTCCTGTCTCAAGAAAGTTGTAGCTTCTGTTGTTTCAGTTAGTTCATTGGATATCAGAGGTAAATTTATGAAGCTATACTACCTTTTACACTTAAAAAAAAAATTGAAGTGTAGTCGATTTACAATGTTGGGTGTCAGGTGTACAGGTAAGTAATTCAGTTATGTGTGTGTGTGTATGTATTCTTTTCCATGACAGTTTATTACAAGGTATTGAGTAAGTTCTCTTGTGCTATACAGTGGGTTCTGATTGCTTATTTTATATATAATATACACTTACTTTGAATGCGTGATCCATGCTGGTCAGACAACATGATTATGTTCACTTCTGATGTAATCTTTTTAGGTACCACCTCAAAGTCTTTGATGAGATATTTTAAAATAATTTTAGGCTGTGTGTGTTCTAATTCCAGTGGTAGTTATTAGAGATATGGTTTTGCAGTAAGTATTTCTTTTTTTTTTTTGTTCTTGGCCAGTTACCAAAATTCTTTTTATTTTCTGGTTGGTTTGCTAGATGTTTATGACTACAATAAAAATGTTAAATTTTGTCTCATCTTAAAACATGATCTGAATTAGCAATGAATATTGTGCTATACATAGGGGCTGTGACATAAATACAGTTTCTGACTTCATAAACACATAATCTAGAAGGGAACACAGACACATATGTAACAACTGCATTGGTTTACTGAGTGAAATAGTGAGATGGATAAAGTGCTAGCAAGCTATGAACAGCCAAATCAGCTTCAAAAATAGATATGCAGTTATTTTAAAATATTTTATATATTTTCCAGCTCCATGCAGAAAATAGTGTAAAAAAAGGCATGGTTCTTACTATAAGCAATTTAGCATTTTGACATTTTGAGCATCCTCATAATGAAATTAAGTCCAGAAGGAGTTTTTTCTCCATGATCTCTTGAAATGGTCCTTGTTCATCCTCAGTATTTCCCATAATAACAAAGGTGCTTCCAAGGGCAGGAAACTTCAACATTATTAAAGTTTCATAAAGCAAAGTCAATTTTAAGAATATAATGTCCCCAAACTGACAAAGGTCTTGAAAAATAATTTCAAGGGAAGCATAAATTATTTTCTGCTTGTCAAAGGGCAAAAATATTTAGGTTGAGCTAATGAGTGGTAGAGTTTTAGAGTGGAGAATATCCTTAAAATATTACATCGATTTATACTGTCAGTAGAGGCTAACACATGAGATTATTTATATTTAAACAAATTTTAAAATTAAAAATGCAGTTTCTCCGTTGGATTTGCCATATTTCAAAGATGTCTTTTAGCTACATGTGGCTAGTGAATACTGCATTGGATAATACAGATAGAAAACATTTTCATTATCGTAGAAAATTCTGTTGAGCAATACTAAATACATACCCAGATATTCACAGAGGAGGCAACCAAGTCTCAAGGAAGTAATAAAACTTCCAGAGGTCACACAGCTATGTTTTTAAAGAAACACACAGAATGAATGACACAAAGGAAGTAGTAACAGAGGCATTAAAGAAACCCAGCAAGTTTCTGGAACAGATAAAGTAGAGTTTAATAGTGCAGGCTTAGTTGTTAGCAGGATTGAAGCTCATGATCATTAGGAAGACCTACCTGACTGAATTTGGACATTTAAAATTTTATACAGTGAATTAAAAACAGAAAAATATTTCAATTTTAATGAAAAGCTGCCAGCTCCATATTTTTAGCCATTGCTGTGCTTCCAGATTATGTTTAGCAGTTTAATATACAAGGCACCACTCTGAAGTATGGTTTATCTGACCCCAAGAAATGAAAAATCTTGTGGGTGTTACGGCTATATTTGAAAAGGTTGATTCTTAAATGCATCGTGCAGACTGGTCCTGTTTTTAAAGGGACTCCTGCCACCACATAGTCGAAATGTGAACTCTTTTCTCACTTTGCAAAAGTCAAAGATAGTCCCTGCATTTTGATTATTTCATTGAAATCCAAATATTATTTTTCCATTTTCTAACTTGTTTTCATCACAGTGTGATCAACTGTTGTCAAGAAAGGAAAGGTTAGATTTATCAATCAAAGTTTGATAAAGGCCCTCTAAATGATTGAACCCTCAGGAGAAACAATCCTCATGTATTCCTTTCTGTTGCTTCAATATCTTCATCAAAAGTTATTTCAATATGTTTGGTTGTGTAGCAGAGATTCTGTGAAGTGCTTATCCTCCTCAGAGGTCCAGAAAGCCTGCGAGTCTGTGGATAAAGGTGGGTAAGGAAAGAGAGACAGGGAGGTTGGAGAGAGACTTGATGCTGAGATAGGACAATGTTCTAAAACCTCCTTGGGTTGAAGGTAGGGGAGCAGAAATACCCATGAGTAATCTAGAATAAAAGTTAAATAATCAAAGAGATGAACACTATGAAGGAATATGGTAACGTCCCTCCTAGAAATAAAAGTTATCCTTACTAATTCTCTTCCTTTTGCCCCAGAAGAGTGTTAGTTAGGTCTTGAGAGGGCTATTATTGGCAGAAATGGAAAAGGCAGTTTGAAGAGACCAGCTTGGAGCAGAGAGAGCAAGAAACCAAAGCCAGTAGATGGAAAGCAAACTTCATGGAAGTCTCCAACTCAATCTCTGGGAACTCCAAGTCCAAAAGGGCCCGCATGGGAACTGAGGAAGACTGGCAGAGAGGGCAAAGTTACACTGAAGGTACAATCTTTATTATGGGATTGAGCTCCTGAAAGGCCTTCCAGTAGCTTCAGACCTGTTCAAGACTCCTTCATGTCCTGCTGGTTCCCAGTGAGTGGCTCACCGCTTCAAGACCTCTTCTCTAGGCTAAAGAAATATTTGTAATATACCCTGCCTGTATTTGGTACTTTGGCACCCCAGACAGGGAAACTTCATCTATTTTCAAATTCTGACGCTTTTACCCCAGCCCTGGAAATGCTGCAGGCAGCCAGTCTCAGCTAGAGGGAGCCACTTAGCCCAGGGTCGCATCACCCTTTCCTACAACGCCCTGCATCCAATGACAGATGTAAGAATATAAAGGTTAAGACATCCTCCTGAAGGGGGACATCCTCCTGAATGGGACATCCTCCTGAAGGGGTCATCTCATTTTAAGAACTCTCCCCCAAAGGGTCACCTGAGGTTTCTTGAGGCTGCAACACAGCTTTACTTCTACCTTTGCCCAATCTGATGTCCTTTTTCTTCCATCCATTGTTGATTCCAAGAGTTGTCCCTAGTTAATCTCTTGGATATTAATCACTGTCTCAGAGTTAGCTCTGAACATAGTGGCATTTATTTACGATTTGGAGGGCATACCTAGGCGTTGGTGTGACGCAGCACCAAATTGCACAAAGATTTCCTTCTGTTTCTCTCTCTCATCTCTGTTTCCATTTTCTCTCTGCTAGATTAGCCAGGGGACTCCCAAGTTCTTCATTCTGTAGTCCTGGTACCAAGATTCTCCTGGAAATTATAAACTTATTCGCCTTCTACATCAAGTACTTCTTATTTTTTCCCTAGCAACATAAATCATTCTTAAAAGGAATTAGAGTGTCAAATCTTAAATATATTTTAGTTTCTCCACCGCTTTATATATTAAATGCTCTTTCCCGAAGACTGCTTCTGACATTGGCCTTCACTGTGCTCTCAAACAGCCTCATTTGGAAGCTACTCATGTTTCCAAATGATGCCTTCTGCTGGTCTCCTGAAGTTCTTAAGTATGCCCTGCCTCCACCATTAGGTATCGTTCAGTAGTTGTCTACCTCAAGGTAATAGGGTATCTTTTGGAAGCTTTATTCTTTTATCATTTACACACACATACACACATACATATATATATATATACATATATATATATATATATATATGATTACATATATAATTCTAATGCTGAAGCATCTATGTGACCACAGCTTTATGTGCAGCCCACAGCTTTTGCTACAGTATATTTTCATTCAGCCTGGTTCAGTCACTGAGTCGTGTCTGACTCTTTGTGACCCTATGAACTGCAGCACACTTCCCTGCCTATCACCAACTCCTAGAGTCTACCCAAACCCGTGTCCATTGAGTCAGTGATGCCATCCAACCATCTCATCCTTCACCATCCCCTTGTCCTCCTGCCCTCAATCATTCCCAGCTTCAGGGTCTTTTGAAATGAGTCAGGTCTTCACATTAGGTGGCCAAAGTATTGGAGTTTCAGCTTCACCATCAGTCCTACCAATGAACACCCAGGACTGATCTCCTTTAGGATGGACTGGTTGGATCTCCTTGCAGTCCAAGGGACTCTCAAGAGTCTTCTCCAACACCACAGTTCAAAAGCATCAATTCTTCTGTGCTCAGCTTTCTTTATGACTATAAAGAACTCTCACATCCATACATGACTACTGGAAAAACCATAGCCTTGCTAGATGGACCATTGTTGAGAAAGTAATGTCTCTGCTTTTTAATATGCTATCTAGGTTGGTCATAACTTTCCTTCCAAGGAGTAAACGTCTTTTAATTTCATGGCTGCAGTCACCATCTGCAGTGATTTTGGAGCCCAGAAAAATAAAGTCAGCCGCTGTTTCCAGTTTCCCCATCTATTTGCTATTAAGTGATGGGACCAAATGCCATGATCTTCGTTTTCGGAATGTTGAGCTTTAAGCCAGCTTTTTCACTCTCCTCTTTCACTTTCATCAAGAGGCTTTTTAGTTCCTCTTCACTTTCTGCCATAAGGGTGATGTCATCTGCATATCTGAGCTTATTGATATTTCTTCTGGCAATCTTGAGTCCAGCTTGTGCTTCTTCCAGCCCAGTGTTTCTCATGATGTACTCTGCATAGAAGTTAAATAAGCAGGGTGACAATATACAGCCTTGACGTACTCCTTTTCCTATTTGGAACCAGTCTGTTGTTCCATGTCCAGTTCTAACTGTTGCTTCCTGACCTGCATACAGATTTCTCAAGAGGCAGGTCAGGTGGTCTGGTATTCAAATCTCTTGAAGAATTTTCCAGTTTGTTGTGATCCACACAATCAAAAACTTTGACATAGTCAATAAAGCAGAAATAGATGTTTTTCTGGAACTCTCTTGGTTTTTCAATGATCCAGCAGATGTTGGCAATTTGATCTCTGGTTCCTCTGCCTTTTCTAAAACCAGCTTGAACATCAGGAAGTTCACAGTTCACGTATTGCTGAAGACTGGCTTGGAGAATTTTGAGCATTGCTTTACTAGCATGTGAGATGAGTGCAATTGTGTGGTAGTTTGAGCATTCTTTGGCATTGCCTTTCTTTGGGATTGGAATGAAAACTGAACTTTTCCAGTCCTGTGGCCACTGCTGAGTTTTCCAAATTTGCTGACATGTTGAGTGCAGCACTTTCAGCATCATCTTTCAGGATTTGAAAGAGCTCAACTGGAATTCCATCACCTCCACTAGCTTTGTTCATAGTGATGCTTCCTAAGGCCACTTGACTTCACATTCCAGGATGTCCCGCTCTAGGTGCGTGTTTCATTATCATTCAATTAATAAAATTCTAATTCCTATTATGACTTTATCTTTGACCTACATATTGATCAGAAGTATATATTTTTAAATTTGTATATTCAGCTGCTCCAGGTTTTAGTTGTGACTTTCAGGATCTTCAATCTTCGTTGTAGCATGCAATTTAGGTGTGGCATGTAAACTCTTTGTGGGATCCAGTTCCCTGACTAGGGATAGAATCAGGCTCCCTGAATTTGGAGTATGGAGTCTTAGTCACTGGATCACCGTGGAAGTCCAGAAGTATGTTTTTAATGTCCAAATATTTGATGAAATACTGGTTATATATTTTTAAATTTCTTCATTATTCTGAGTCTTGTTTTATAACCAGCATACAGTCAACTTAAAAATGTGCCCTGTACACCTCAAAATTTGTGTATAAATGTGCATTTCTTTCTTGATGCAGTGTTTTATGCAAATTTAGGCCAAAGATTTTTTCAATTAATTTAATTGGAGGATAATTACATTCACAATATTGTGATGGTTTTTGCCATACATCACCATGAAATGGCCACAGGTGTACATGTGTCCCCCCGAGTCTGTACCTCCTCTCCCACTTCCCACCCCACCGTATCCCTTTGGGTTGTCCTAGAGCACCGACTTTGGGTGCCCTGGTTCATGCATCAAATTTGCATGGGTCATTTATTTTACATATAGTAATGTACATGTTTCAATGCTATTCTCTCAAATAATCCCACCTTCATCTTTTCCCCCTGAGTCCAAAAATCTGTTCTTTACATCTGTGTCTTCTTTGCTGCCATGCATGTAGGATTGTTGATATCATCTTTCTAAGTTGTATATATATGCGTTAATATACAGTATTTGTATTTCTCTCTCTGGCTTACTTCACTCTGTATAATAGGCTTCAGGTTCATCCACTGAATTAGAACTGACTCAGATGCATTCCTTTTATAGCTGAGTAATTTAATACACAACTTCTGTATCCATTCATCTACTGATGGGCATCTAGGTTGCTTCCATATGTAGCTTTGTAAATAGTGCTGCAGTGATCGTTGGGGTACATATGTTTCTTTAAATTCTGGGTTCCTCAGGGTGTATAGGCCAAAGAGTTTACCGATGGTATTCAGATCTTCTGTAGTTTACTGATTTGTTGTTGCTCTGAATTACTGATCTAGGTAATTTAGATTTTATTTCTAGTTAGTTTTTAGAATTTCCCTTCATATATTGCATTGAAGTTTAGTTTTATGACATGTTCCTTGTAAAGTAATGGTTGGTTTTATTATCCTGCCTTATCTCCAGTGGTACTTTTTGCTTTCAAATCTCACATTATTTTTTTTCCAATTTTGCTGATTGTTTTTATGACATAATTTTTGCATCGTTTAAGTTGCAGTCAGACTATGGTCTCTTGTAAGGGGCATGGAATTAAGATTTTTGTTTCAAAAAATCTTTGCCCTTTAATTTGAATATTTACAGTTAATATATCTTATTATAGACCATTTACTCCTTGTTTTCTACTTGTCCTACGTTTTTATGTTCCTTTGGCTCTTCCTTTTAAATTCATCAAACTCCATTTTCCCTTTATTAGCTCACAATGTTTATATAAGTAGCAATTACACATGCACCATGACTTATTAGCTCTTTTACTGCTTCTCAAGCAATGCTGAGACCTTAAATTTATTTTATTACTTTTTCCTCCTCCTTTTGTTTTTAATGCATTCTAATTTTTTATATATTTCATTATTACTCTTATGTGCAGTTAGATTTTATTTAGATTTATTCACTTATTTATCCTTTCTGTTATATTTAATTCCTTTGTAAAGTCCTTATTTTCATCTATGATAATTTTCCTTCTGCCTGCAGGTCTCTCTTCATCATTTAATTCAGTTGGTTCCGATGAGAACATATTCTCTAAATTTTGTTTGTTTGAAGATTTCCCTATTTCATCTTCCAAACACATTTTCTCTGCCTCTAGAATTCTCAGTGGGCAGTTATTTTCTTTAGCACTTTCCATTATTTTCTAGTATTAATCTTTTTTGTTGAGAAGTGAGCTGTAATCGTAATCTCCTGCATTGTTCAAAGGTCAGCTGCTGTTGTCTTTCCTCTGGTTCCTTCTAAGATGCTCTGTTTTTCTTTGCCATTTGTGAGTTGTACTGTGGTGGTGTTAGATATGGTTTCTTTATATTTACTCTTGTTGCATTGTTTAGTGCTTGTTGAATTTATGGCTTGGTATATTCTTTTTAGTTTTGAGAACTCTCAACTATTATTTCTAAATATTGCTTTCACCCCAGTCTCTCTCTTCTTTTCCCTTTGGACTCCAATTTAAACATATGATAAAAATGTTTACTGTGGCCCATATGTTTCAAATGCTCTTTTCTATACTTTTTTATCCTTTTTGTTTTCCATGTTTAGCCTTAATATTTTTACTGTTACTCTGTCTTCCAGTTCATTTATCTTTCTTCACCTATGTTACGTCCACTACTGAGTTTTAATTTTAGTATAATTTTGAATTCTGTCAATTCCGCTTCAATCCATTTCTAGTTGTCTAGTTAAATTTTCTACCTTGTCATCTATTTTTCTGAACTTGGTAATATTTATCCAAATATATTTGAACTTTAATATTTAGGTCATCCATGATTCTGGTTCTGTTTTTCATTCTAATTCTCCTTTTCTTGGTTGTCTTGGTGGTTCTTCAATGAATACCAGACTTGGGATATGACACGTTGTAGAGAATCTGAATGACATTACAGTTGAGCTTTGAACAACCTGGATTTAGATTGCACAGATCCACTTCTATATGGATTTTTTCCCAATAACTGCAGCACTACATCATCTCTGGTTGGTTGAACCTCAGATGCAGAACCATAGATGGGAAGGGCTGCCTATAAAGTGATGTGTGAATTTTTGACTGCATAGGGAGTCAGTGTCTCTAACTCCTGCATTGTTCAATGGTCAACTGTACCTTTTTCAAGAGAGAATTTCCTACTCCCAAGTAAGGAGCAGAAGGAAAGATCACCTCATTGATCTTCAGTCCTTGCACCAACATCATACTCATCTTCCTTCTTTATAGATGTTTCCTTTAATGTAGCTGTTTCATCAACCTTCCTAACACACGTTCATATGGACACAGAGACACATACACATACATATAGAAACTTCCAGTGTCCTAATTCATGTCATTAGCTTTCCACTGGGCCACTATTCTTTGGTGGGTTCTGAACCTCAGTTTTATCTCCTCAGCATTATAATAAGACTTCTGAGTCTTTGCTTTGACTTCAGTTAGCTTTTGTTTGACTTCTTAGCATCTTGCCTTGTCTCCCTACATGGAAAATGTGATACGTCAAGGGACCACTGTTGCTGAATTGAGCTCGAGTCTCTGAATCTTTCCTGTCTCTGGGATTTTGACCCTTAAAATTCTAGCTGCCTTGTTATTTCTAAATTCTCACTTTGCTCTCTCCTCAGTCCTATGACATTGTCCTAAGATCTACTGGCTTTTCTGCCTCTTAGGAGCCACATTTGGTTTGTCAGACTTTTGATTTTCATCAATAGTTTCTACATGACTGGGCTAGAAAAGCATGCGCAGAATGCTATTCTCACTTTAGCACTTTTCTATGGCATGGCTGCCTCATTAGCTTTATAACGTGAATGTGAAGTCTCAGTCGTGTCCAACTCTTTGCGACCCGCCAGGCTCCTCGAGCCATCAGGGAATCCTGGCTTTATAATGCTCACAGTCAAATGTTGCATATGATTTACCTGACCTTCCTAGTATGTGTTCCTCAGGTAAACTGATATAGTTGGAAGCAGAAGTCCTTACCTACTATTGGAAACTTCTGTTTTATTTTTCTATGAATTCTTTGATTTATTTTACTTTGTCGCATCTTCCATCCCTTTTTCCTACCCCAAATTCCCATTCCCCCAGTTAATTTTAAAATTAAAAATTATAATTAAGCTAATATGTTAATTTTCAAGGAATTAATTTTGCTTTGAAGGAGAACACAGGTTGGTGAATGGAATATGGAAAATTTTTTAAGACCTTTTTCGTTTCTAAGAGTAGTAACCAGCCATCTGCACCATGATAAATTAGTCAACTATGTAAGGAAGCTCTCGTTATAAAATCAGCATTACTCAATAACAATTTAAAAATTGCTTCACTTTCTTACTCATGTCACCAATTTCCAGACGTTCAATAGGAGCTTAAAATCATGAGATAGGACATGGAAAATGGCCTATCTTAGTAACTATAATTATTGGGAAAATGAAATTATAAATAAGGATTTGCTATGAATATATTCAGACCTTTTGTTCCTAACCATCTTCCAGAAGAAGGTTCAAAAGTTTCACATAGAAACACCTCTTGATAAGTAAGAAACAGTAAAATTGTTCATAATAGTTCTTCTCTGATCCCATTATGTGATTCTCAGGTTCACAGAAAATTATTTTTATATGAACTTCACAAATGTTATTTTTACTATTAAATCAGTGGCCCCACACTTCTGAAACATGTGGCAAAATAGTTGAAATTGGAAAAATTTTCCAAAACCCAGGGCATATGACATACGTACCTATAGAACGCAATATTTCTGTCTAGTTCTGTGGTAGACTTTTTCATACCTGCCAGTCTAATTTGACTATTGTTTTTACAGTGCATTAGTGGAAATTAAATGGTAAATTCAGTCAAAGAGTCATTTCATACATCAAAAAGAAAAATCAGTCAACACAACTGTCTGACTGAAATAAATGAAGAAAACAATTCAAGGCAAACAATTGTCCCAGTAAACTTGTATATAAATGCAGTAGTGGCATCATGTGCAGAATTAATCTTTCCCCACTCTTTACTGGAGAACACTCTGCCAGCCAATTCAGTCAACTCAGATAATCCTGAATTTTAATATTCCATTTTCATTTATTCTCAGTTAATGGTGACTGCCCTTCCTTCTCCTTCATCTGTCAATCAGTGGAGAATGTCAGAGCAGGAGAATAGTAATATTGGCATACTGTAATGTCCTGCCCTGAATTCCACAGCTTCAAAATTCTTAAGCTAACTCAATGATCTTAAAGAGTCTGGTGCAGAAAGAATATCTAAATTAAATTAAAGACCGTTGACTGGCCTTCTAGCACTAACATCCCTTATTTCTGGTTCTAATATATCACAAAATATTCAAGAGGAAATTTTTGAGTGTTTAGCAGAATTATGTGGAGAAGGCAATGGCACCCCACTCTAGTACTCTTGCCTGGAAAAATCCCATGGACGGAGGAGCCTGTAGGCTGTAGTCCATGAGGTCGCTAAGAGTTGGACACAACTGAGCGACTTCACTTTCCACTTCCATGCACCGGAGAAGGAAATGGCAACCCACTCCAGTGTTCTTGCCTAGAGAATCCCAGGGACAGAGGAGCCTGGTAGGAGACCATCTATGGGGTCGCACAGAGTCGGACATGACTGAAGCAACTTAGCAGTAGCAGCAGCAGCAGCAGCAGCAGAATTATGGCTCCAAGGCAGGCACATTGAAAAGAAACATTGTCATCTATGATTGGCTTTAAAGTTGACTTGTCTTTTACTCATAAACCAGATTCAGTGTGAATTCAGTTCTGCTGAACGTTAGAGAATCTTTCGGAGGGGTGTGCCAATTGTTTTGAATATTTTTGCACTCTAACTTTTAAAGCAAGGTTGTTTTTCAAAGAGTTTAAGGGTTACTTGATACTATAAAGATTATTTGTATTTTTGAGTTGCCAGTTCTCTAGAACAAATTTGTGTGCTTGAAGTTCTTAACTGTGGTACATAGATAGCATGTGGAAAGCAAGCAAAATCGATGGTTTTTCTGCTTTGAGAGAATTCTGCCTATCTTTGTAAGTAACAGGACTCATTCCTCATGACGTAATGTTCAGAAAGGAAGGAAAGGTAGTTTTCTTAGTTTAAGCTTATGACACTGAAGAGGACTCTAAGAATAGCTTTATAAAGAGGATCTGCATAAAACAGAAGTAACTCTAGGAAACATAGTATGTATTTTCTGATGGACTCTTATTTTTGTGGTGGTGAAAAGAGGATATGGCAAAGAAGTGACACTAATATTGGCATGTTACATCAGGCTGTTTCATGGGATGCAGGGCTAACACGTGGGCCAATAAAATCACTTGAGAAAGAGTCAGCTCTCAATCATCCATCACCGAGTTTGTAGAGGATACTTATGCTTCTCTTCTTCTTTCCTTTAGGCCATTTTACTTTTCTCAGCATATTTGAAAGAAGGCAAGGTGAAAAAGAGTGGGTTAACTGTCAAATCAATCTGATTTTCTATTTTATAGTACCTCTCACAGTTTGAGAACAGATAGAGAGCTTTAGAATAATGGGAAAAAAGAGTCTCTTGGATCAGTAATAGACTCTCATGATCTTTGGTCAATCTTGTGCTCGTTTAGGAAGCTAAATAGCAATTGAATGTGCCAGCTTCTAATTCAGTAACTGATTCAATGCTCGCTTAGATAATATACCTAGGTAAGGAAAAAAATTATTTTTATTTGCCTTGTCAGAGCATTAATGGATGTTAGGGGGAATCTGTGTTTATCTATCTATCCATCTAGATATAGATACATATTTTGGATTTGCTAGATATATTCTTCCCGTACGTGTTTCCCCTCAAATCTGTTCCTTCTCCCTTTCTTGCTCTTCTGACCCCTAGAAGTTACATATACAAGGACCCACTGTTAACATGTTTAGATTTAATGAGAATCCTTGATATGTAGTTGAGGAACAGGACGAAGGGAGAAACCAAAGTCTTTTTCTGTCTCTATCTTGATCTTGCTGGTATCTCTGGCAGGAATGTCTTCAGCTCTGTGACCCCTGGTCCTAAAAAGCCTGTCAGCCAGGTGACCATAGATGCTGTCTTGACTCTTGGTGATATCACCTTCTTCCTTTGACCTCCAGCCTAAGAAAATAGCAGTCTTCTGCTGGTAATAATCTCTGGATTGTCACACATCCCTTGTTTGGTCTCACAGCTCTTCCAGACTGGTATAAAATGGTTCTCTTTCCTTGGTTAGACCCTGGGATACAATGATAGGGCAGTTTTTCTCATGACTAACTCACTAATCAGTGAGGATCAACAAATTCCCAGTAACATTAAGGCCTAATTTTACTAACTCATTAGCTGCATTTGACTAACTGGAATATCTGCGCCATCCATAGAGTAGCTTTAAGGTAGCATGACTTGGGGGGTCTTGAGAAAGGTTGTAGGACCTTTATACCAACTTCATAAATTCTCCTCCCAGTGTCACATGTATAATGATTTCTTAGTCTCACAAACTCTGAGAGCTAGAGGGGGAATTATAACTATGCAGCATAATTTCTGGAATCAGATGCAAACATTTAAAACATCAATCACACCTGTTTTTCCTATGACAATATAAATATTTCAAATATTTGGCCTATATGAAACCTAGTAATAAATGCAATTTATGATCAACGTCCCTATGAGAAATGCCTACTACCACATTTAATTTTTACTAACAAGGCACCTTCCCCATGCAATAACAAATATGAATCATTACACAATACTAGGAGTACAAGTAATATCAGATTTTTTCATATAAATAACATTTATTTTGGATCCAGACACAAACCACCAAGTTGGGCAAATGTACAGTATCATCTAATAGTGGGAAACCCTTCCATTATTTTGTAGAAGAGATCGGAGGCTTCTTCTATACCAGAACAAGTGAAGAGAGACTTGGTCCTCATTTGCAAAGGTCATGCCTGCCAATACTTTTTGATCAGACCAGGAATGATCCCTTTGAAGGTCGAGGGGATTTCAGAATATCATGATTTAAAATCCACTCCACAGACACAGCACATTTAGAAATCCTGTCATACATGGGTGCCATGTTCAATTTCTAACCACTTTCCTCTTCTTCATCCTCACTTACCTCACAGTAACTTAGGATCAGATCATCCTTGTTAGACCTTGACACTCACTTTGTCAACCCACTGATATGCCAGTTTCATAACTGACTCTCTGTAAAACTGAGGCCCCAGTTGTAGTGTTTGCCAATTTCCGTACTGTGACTGCTCCCACTGCGGTCAGTTTCACATTACCAACATGATGTCAGTGAAGGCAGAGTTAGGCACAGTTTTTTTAAATTATTTCCACCATACAAATTTAAGACATATAAATAACCTCAAGAAAGAGCATAGATTATAATAAAATGCAGTATAGTAATTAGGAAGTGATGAGTTTTGAATATCCATTAGTATTGTTTTTAATAAAATTAATTTCACAGTAAGTTTATATCATTTAAATTTTAATGATGATTGTATTTAACAACACACAATTCCTGAAAAAGATAAGTGGTTCTGGCAAGAGAATATGAGCTATCTATAGTACACTATCATTTGTCTTTCTCAGATTCTCAGAGGGGAATTCTTCAGGCAGTAATACTGGAGTGGGTAGCCATTCCCTTCTCCAGGGGATCTTCTGAACGCCGGGATTGAACCCGGTCTCTTGCATTGCAGGCAGATTCTTTACCCTCTGAGCTACCAGGGAAGCCTTTGGGTGTCCTCAATCTCCAGACACAAAGGGCCATTGTAAGAACTGTCAGCATCATGGTCCGTGGTCCTGGGTATGTCTGCTTTGAAAGAAGTGTGAAGAGAATCCTATTTACTATTCACCTTGTTATATGGAGGATTGAGACCTAGAACTGTGGGGCTGACTGTGCCTCTGGAGAGAAGGGAATTAGGGTTGGAGTATTGTAGGGAAGCTCAGTTTTGTTTTTGTGAGTATAGAGCTGCTGCTGCTAAGTCACTTCAGTCGTGTCCGACTCTGTGCGGCCCCAGAGATGGCAGCCCACCAGACTCCCCAGTCCCTGGGATTCTCCGGGCAAGAACACTGGAGTGGGTTGCCATTTCCTTCTCCAGTGCACGAAAGTGAAAAGTGAAAGTGAAGTCGCTCAGTCGTGTCCGACTGTTCGTGACCCCATGGACTGCAGCCTCCCAGGCTCCCCCATCCATGGGATTTTCTAGGCAAGAGTATTGGAGCGGGGTGCCATTGCCTCCTCCGGAGTATAGAGCAGTAAAACACAACAGGAGCACTGATTGATCAGTAGACTCTTTGGCTACATAAAATTTTGAATCAATCACCCTACTCTGAGAAATGTTCCTGCTGCCCCCACTGTTTTAGGATATCACAGAGGGCTCGCTTACAGTGCTCCCTGATGAATGTAGACACCAGGTGCCATAGGGGGCTCCCCAGGTGGCACTAGTGGTAAAGGACCTGCCTGCCAAAGCAGGAGACATAAGAGGCACAGGTTTGATCCCTGGGTTGGGAAGATCCCCTTAGGAGGAAATGGCAACCCACTCCAGTATTTTTGCCTAGAGAATTCCATGGACAGAGGAGCCTGACAGGTTACTGTCCCTGGGGCTGCAAAGAGTCATACATGACTGAAACGACTTAGCATGCATGCAGCTACCAGCTGCCCTTTTCATGACAGAGCAGTCTTGGCTTGCACATTCTCTAGTACCCACCAATTCTGCTGTTACCTAGTACCTTTTCAGTTCTACGGGCTTGGAGATCATCTTCAGAGTTACTTCTTTTCTTTCTGTTGTGCTTGGTGAAAGATGTCTAGAGCCAAGTTGCCTAGCTCTGGAATAGCAGATTTCACGGGACAGCTGCTTTGGTTTCACATTTAGTCCTTCTGTTTTGTGAGACTAGATCCTAGGGTGGCTGAATCCAGACCATTTTGTAAAATAGTCACTAATCTGTACCGGTAAGCCACTTCTCTCTGATGATAATGATGTTGCTTGACTTAGTCTTCCTTTAGGACATGTCTTTCTTAGCAGCTCTATGTAACATCTTGAAAGTCTGGTTCTATCATCTATCCCAGAATATTCAGTTGCCATATATGCCTATGTATGTCTTAATCCTAACTGTAGAACTGTTTCAACCTTTTTCCCAAGAAATTCTTGTATTTCTATTTTAAAATGTGATGCAGAAAGATACTTGGAAGTGTGACCTTCCTGTGATGCTTAATCTTATGTGTCAACTTGACTGGGCCATGGAGTGCCCAGGTATTTGGTTAAACATTATTCTTGGTTCTGTATTCTGAATGTCTGTCTCCCCAAAATTCATATGTGGAAATTCTAATGCTCCAAGAATGATAGTATTAAGAGTTAGGGGTCTAAGGAGGTGACTTAAGAGTCATGAAATGAATTGTTATGAATGAGTTTTCTTATAAAAGAGGCCCCACAGAGATCCCTTATGTTTCCTGCTATGTGAGGATACAGTAAGAAGTCTATAATCCAGAAAAAGTCAGCAGCCAACCATGTTATCACTCTGATCTTTTGATGTACAATTTTCAGAACTGTGAGAAAGTTATGTTATTTATAAGTTGTCCAATTTATAGGATTTTGTTATAGCAGCCCAAGTGGATTAAGACACTAAATATTTCCTCGAGTGTTTTTGGATGAGATTAAAATTTAAATCTGCATATTGAGTCAGATTGCCCACCCATAGTGTGGGTGGGCCTCATCTAATCATTTGAATGCCTAAATAAAACAGAAAAGCTGACCTTCCCCTGTGAAGAGGGAATTCTGCCAACTTGTGTCCTTTAAACTGGGACGCTGACTTTGCTCCTACCTTTAGACTCAAACTAAAACATTAGCTCTTCCTGATCTCAAGCTTGCTAGTTTTTTTTTTTAATTTTTATTTAATTTATTTTTTAATTGTTTATTTTACTTTATAATATTGTATTGATTTTGCCATACATTGATTTGAATCCGCCATGAGTGTACACGTGTTCCCCATCCTGAACCCTTTTCCCACCTCCCTCCCCATCCCATCCCTCTGGGTTACCCCACTGCACCAGCCCCAAGCACCCTGTATCATGCATCAAACCTGGACTGGCAATTCGTTTCACATATGATAATATACATGTTTCAATGCCATTCTCCCAAATCATCCCACCTTCGAAGCCTGCTAGTTTTTAGAATGGAACAACATCATTGGCTTTCCTGATTCCCAGGATTGTGGACTTAGACTTGAGTCTTCAGCTTGCTTACCACCTTGTAAATATTGAGACTTCTGCATCTCTATAATCATGGGAGCTAATTCACTGTAATGAATGTGTTTGTATATAAACGTATACATATATTGTTATAAACACATATATACATATTTGTTTATGCCTTATTGGTCCCATTTCTCTTGAGAACTGTAATACATTGCCTGATATTCTTAATTTTGACTCTTGACCTCAGCACTCGACTATGGAACATGGTATAATAATTTTTTATTTAACAGTCATTTCCTTATTGAATACATTTTTTAATTAGAAAGAAAGATATTTTCTTTATATTTGTAGCAATACAAAATTTCCTTTTTTTAATAGATGTAGATCCCAATGATTCTTTCAATTAGCTGATTTAGTATTGATGAAAATGATGGAACCATATTCCAACTACATAATCATAAACCTTTACACTTAATTAATCATAGTTTACATGTTTGGAAAATTAAATCACTCTTAAGGAGCCTAAGTAGTTATTTATGTATACTATACAAAATTACAGAGGCAGAAATTTGTTGATACTCCTTTTACGGTTCTTTGGAATTTCCAAAATATTTTATAAGGTTTAGGTTACTTTGAAGTAGGATTAGCATTTATAAATAAGTAATCAAAGTTGAAAGAAGGAGCACCAAACTAAAAGTCAAGTCTCTTAAAAACTAACCTTGACTCTGACAATGATTAGCTGTTTAACTAGTTCACATCAGTGGATCTCACTTTCATTATGTTCAAGTACTGGTATTAACCAGATAATATCTATGCTTTTAGTATTATTTCATCTATAGGCAACAGTGTAAGATAAGTTTCTTTGTTCTGACTCATCTAAACTCATCTTACTGACTTGGGTTTTTCTCATCCTACTTCTATGACCACAGAATGACTCCCTCCTCTGGCCAGACTGCACTAGGGAAAAATAAATCTGATACTCATTTGTCATCAGTTTAAATAATTTAAAAGGGATTCAAGTGTTATTGACTCTCTGTTGCTACATTTGTTTTGCATTTTAACAAGACCAACATTTTGAGCTAAATGAATGAAACTCAAAAGTGGAATTTCAGATGACAGTATAGTTTGGGACATAGGCGTTTTCTTAGCCATTTGAATAAGTTTCAGGGTGATTGTCTATTTCGCTTACCTATAATATTGAGAGAAGAATGTACAAGTCAGGATTGGCCAAGAGGCAGAGGAACTGCTGCTAACCATACTTCATTAATTTTTAATCAAATGTTATGTACATTTTGCTGGTTCATAGGTATGTAGGGTTAGTGAAGATGGTGCATAGAGCTTATTAACTACTTGTACTTACTTGTAACCATGAAATCTACAAACTTAGAGAAATATTGAAGACCCCAGGCCCACAATGCCCTTCATTGCATAACAGTCTTCTATTCTTACTTGATAGAGTTTGAAACACTGTTAAAAGCTGGAGGAAAGATTAGAACAATTCTTCATATCTTACGTCAGCCCTGAAATAACCTCCACACTTTCTCGTGTGTCTTTCCTGTTTTTTTTTTTATTTTTTTTCTCCTTTTTTGCTTTATGGAAGAAAGGTCACTGAAACCAGTAAACTATTACTGAGACAGAGACAAGTGAAAAAATAGTATCAACACATTTTGATAATTGATCCCTGAAATTGTACAAATAGTATGAGGTAATTATATAATTAAGTTGTAAAATTATATAAACTTGTGAGATTGAGTTTAATTGAAAATAGTGTTACTGAAAATGATTAAGTACCAGTTAGCAATATTTATTTGACCCAAATATTCAGTCACAAGCTGGACACTAATAGTAATGTTCAAATTTATAATCAACAGTAAATACATAGACTAGAAAAAGTTCTTTTATAGGACTTCTATAGCCTCCTAAATTAATTCACCAAAGCTCAAATACTGTCCTTTATAACATTGGAAATGAAAGCTTTACTTTTTAATGGGAAATCTGCATCTCATTGTAAAAATGGAACCCTTCATTCCTGGTCTATACATATTTTCAGAAGCAATAGTTTTTGGATTGCCAGATACTTAGCATAAAGACAGTCTTGAAAATTCATTTCAGGCATGAGGCACCTATATATGTATAGAAACAGGACTATTAAAATGAAATAACCACTTCCTGGGACCAAAAGTTTCTAATGATGAAAACTCTTCAAAGTGATACCTTTTGCCTTATGTTTTGCAATCCTAAGCCTGCAAGTACAAAAAAAAAAAAAAATTGAAGAATGAGAAATAGATACAATTTATGAGTATTATTGATATAACTGCAGTTCCTGGTACTACTTGGGTCAACTATCAAGGAGCAGGGAGAATTTCAGCAGTAAAACTGTCTTTTCAGATTTATCAAATTTTTTCTTAAACTTGATCATTGGCGTATCCTACGCGCAAACATTGTTACATTTTTACTTGTGACATTTTCCTGCTTTGCTAAGGAGTAAAGTATATATTAGACTGGTAATATAGAGCCTCAAGTTCTGGTCCCAAGTTTGTGATTTGGAATAAGTCCTGTATCTTATATAAGCCTTCTGTTGTAAAAGTAAAACTTTCATTTCCAAAGTTTTAGAGAACAATATTTAACAGTGGGTTTAAGTTTATGAAGATTTTTTAAAAGTCCTATATAAGAATTCCCTCTAGTTTTGATTATATTGACATTTGATTATAAATTTAGAAGGTGGATCATGACCCCAGTTACCAGTGCTGGGTACTTTCTACAACACCAAGATATCGCTCACCTTAAAAATCAAAAAAGTAAAGTGTGTTCAATTCAGATTGGTATGACCTGACACCTTGGTGTTGAGACTTAGGCTAACTAACATTTGTGAATGAATGTAAGCTGTGTCTCAGAAGTGCGAGTAGATCCGTTGGTATTTAGCTTGAGTTTAAAGTCAACAAGTTGGAATATATATTTCAGGAAGTCACATGCGTCTGTAGATCAAATGATCCTGGCGTTTCTATGACTTTGTTGTGAAATGCCTAGCTGATAGAGCCTCAGAAATTATCTGTACTTTGTGTAGGAGAATATAAGGACAATGTGGCGGATGTGGCTGATGGACTAATGATAAGTCATACTTTCCTGAGAGTGTGTGCAGAGAGATGGGGCCGTGTGGCTACTTCCCTCCAAAATGAATGTAAATGAGAAAAACACATACATCTTCAGGGACAAAGCAGTTAAGAATAGATGTACCTTTCCTAAGGTGTCTTTTATTCAAATAAAAAGAGAGTGGATCCCAAAGACTGAGCCAGGGACAGGATTCCTGAAGGCCATTAAATGAGAAAACCCCAACTGGACATTCAAGTGTCAGAAATAATATCTGTTGTGTGAAGCCACTAAACTATGGAGAGTTGCTGGCCATATTGAATTATTACCAAACTTTCCTAATACAGAATTTGATTTTTTTTTTTTTTTTTTTTTGCAAATGATAGCACTAACTCAAAGATATTTAAGGGCTAAGGAAAAATGATACCATCAATTTGTTTGCAGTCTCTCAGTTTATATGGTTTGCATTTATGTTTTTTTCCTGTTTATGCTATTTGTCCCTACTGAGTAGTTGAGGGGCACAAATTCATAAAAAAGTTACTGGAGAAACCAAGGTTTAGGAAACTTCCCTTAGAACACATTGCTAGCTGAGTGTCACAGTGCAGTGGAGATTTGTAACTCAGGCAAATGGATCCAAAGCCCACACTTTTCCAATGTTCTTCTGCCTGAAAAAGCCTACAGTTAGTTACACCAAGATATCCATGGTGGTACAGATGCAGTCTTAAGGTCCAGCCATGTTCTTCCTTTGCAAGTTTTATTGAAGTATATTCTGTGTAGAGGAAAGTACAAATATCATAAATGTTTCACTTTAAAGATGGTGACAAATAAACCGCAACCATGTGCCCATCATGCAGATAAAGACAGAGTCCTCCGTATTCCCTATACTAATTCCTTTCAACAGTGGACTGTTCCTAGCCTCTTTTAACCTATAGACTGGCTTGACTGCATTGCATCTTATATAAATTTGATAATATAGTATGTATTCTTTTGTGGCTGGTTCTTTTTTTTTTTTTTTTTTTTTTTTTGCTACTTAGTGTATTTAAGAAAGTCTCACTGTTGGGTGAAGTGAAGATGATTCTTTTTCATTGCTGTGTGTTATTTTCTTGTGTGTGTAAATCACAATCTATTAATCCATTCTACTACTCCTGGGTAGTTTTCATTTTGGGCTTATTAGAAATAATCATACTCAGTGAGTCCCACATTTTCCCAAAAGAGCACACAAATGACAAAACCAAAGGGCACAGTGTTTCATGCTTGCCGTCTTCCCCTATTTTGCAGTCCTTCACATTTCACTGGACTTATTCTTAAAGGAAAGGAAACAAGTAGAGGACACTTGGCATCCATCTTCTATCTGGATTACACTGTGTGTTTTAGTATTTTTATTACTTGGATACTGTATAGGTCTACCTTTTTAAATATGCTAAATGTAGGAAGTCTAATGTTAATTTATTTTTTATATAAATTACACACAAATTAATAAACATTTCAAAGTTGAAAATATCAACTTAGTATAGAGAAAAGATCATTGGACTTTGAATTCTGGAAAAGTAGATTTAATTTCTATCTCAGGGACTTTATTTCAAAAAACCATCTTCAAGACTAAAATTTGCAATATGTATGATGGAGTTATATTCCTGCTGCAAAAACTTTTTATTGTGTAGATGTTACATTTGCGAAGGCTCAGACGCTAAAGCGTAAAGCGTCTGCCTGCAATGCGGGAGACCCGGGTTCGATTCCTGGGTCGGGAAGATCCCTTGGAGAAGGAAATGGCAATCCACTCCAGCACTCTTGCCTGGAAAATCCCATGGTTGGAGGAGCCTGATAGGCTACAGTCAGACACGACTGAGCGACTTCACTTTCACTTTGGTAACCCTAAGGGCAGTACACAAATATTGGTCATTATTAGGGATAAACTTGCAAAGCAAGTGGGTGCTAAGTCTGAGTGTTCATAATAGCTAAAACAAATCTAGGGTCGAATCTGTTGAGATTTTCTTCATTTAATTTTCTTTTCTCTATCTCTCTCTGTGTGTGTGAATGTACTTTTAGGTCTACTTTTATTTACTTAGACAACAAGAGAGTGAAGGAAAAAGAGAGAGGGGAAAGCTACCCAGGAAAAATTAAGCTTAAAATTCTTGCCAAGAACTAGACAGGCTCCCCACAGAGTGAGGTGTTACGGTTATGGATATCCATTGCCCCCTCTCTGGGGACTCATAAACTGGCTAGATGTCCTCCAGTTCCTACCCTGGACATTAAGCAGCTCAGGTGCATTGTCAGCATGTGATTGTACCCTCCCCAAGGGATCTGCACCCACTCCTAATCTCCCTGCTACAACAGAAGTGCACTGCAATCAAAGACAAATTTGTAGGTCAATGAGTTGGAAATTGGTTGTCTTTAACTTTCTGATTTTTAAATACGTTTTGTACAAATTGGTTCCAAGGAAAAATAGGATGAGATGGTGAAAAATAAGAGCTTGCCACCTTGCATTAATATTCACAATATTGTCTACTTACTTTTGGTTTCTGGATTAATGTAGCTCTGACTTGGCTCCTGTCTCTGTCAATAATAAAAAGATAATAAAATGGATAAATGGAAACCAGAGAATTTGCAAGCTGCATGATAAGTGTGATTTTTCATGTTAAAAAAAAATGTTCATCTGGGAACAAACTAACTTAAAGATTTTAAAACCCAATTTCAGCTTAGCGGCTGGGGTTTGTTTGAAATCTTAACCACTGACTGAGGTGTGAAACTTACATTTGATACAGTAAATCTTGTTGACTGTTATTTTAAGGGACTGAAATGTGCTTTTATTGCAAAATTGTCTCAAATAAAAAATACATTTTTCCAGTCTCACTCTGTCATAAACTTTCATGTCAGGTTTTGGCTCCACAATGCATGCAGGGGAAGCATTATACAGAAATAAGAAGGAGGCATGCATAATAACTTGTTTTATTTTCCATTGTAAGAAATAGAGATGGTCTCATACCATTCTTGTTATCAAAATACGAAATATTACATACTTGATCAGAAATGATCAGTAAGCATATCTCAAGTCATAAGACTATTGCTTATTGTTGCAGAATTGTTTTCTTGGTTGGATATACTATAATGCCATATATATAAGAAGTTCTGTGAAATGTGTTTATAATTTTTCACTTAACATAGTTCCTGAAATAATTATTAAAAACTCCAGGCCAAAATTCTACAGGAGAGGGGAGCTTGATTTATATGATTCTCACACTCACATTTCAAAACTTGAGTTTTCTCAAAAAAGGTTTTTGACAAATTGTGTTGTAATTAATTAAGTTGTAGATTTCTCACTATGATAAGTACTATGATTTCAAGTTTAAAAGTAGTTAAAAAGATTCCATTTGTATGAATAAAATGTCTACTCATGTCTGTGTTTGAGAATGTAAGGATACACATTTGAAATGACATTGATAGCACAACCATTGGCATATTATGTTAAGTGTCAATAGATATCAATGATAGGAAAGAAACTGGCCAGCAATTTTTGTCTCAGGGCCATTTCTTTTTAGAATGTATTGTTTGTTTAGTGACTTTAGAAATCTGGGCACACATTAAAACTATTAAAAAATAAAATAATGATGGTGGGAAAAATGATTACAAGACATTGCTCACATGTTTCAAAACCACCAAAATAACATAATTCTCCAAGAGAAGTCCCCTGCCCTTAGACTTAGGCTCGTAGGGCTTCATTGTATTTATATGTAGGCACACCTCAGAGATTCTGGAGGTTCAGTTTTAGACCATTGCAGTAAAGCAAATATGATAAAGTGAGTCACATGAATTCTTTTGGTGTCTTGAATGCACAGAAAAGTTATGCTTACACTATACTGTAGTCTAGTGTGCAATAGGATTATGTCTAAAAAAGTACCTACCTCAATAGAAAATACTTTATTGCTAAAAAATGCTAACCATCATTTGACAACGCAGGGTTGCCACAAACCTTCAATATGTAAAAACCACAATGTATGTGAAGCTTGATAAACTAAGCACAATCAAATGAGGTATGCTTGTATGTGTATATTCACAAATAAAGAGCGTTGTTCATATTGTTCCTTCCCTTACACTGCCACTAGAAAATGCTCTTGCTGCCGCTGATAAGTCACTTCAGTCGTGTCCACCTCTGTGCGACCGCATAGACGGCAGCCCACCAGGTTCCCCCGTCCCTGGGATTCTCTAGGCAAGAACACTGGAGTGGGTTGCCATTTCCTTCTCCAATGCACGGGGTAATTCAAACAGGATAACCAATGTTAAAGTGCTTTTCAAGCTTAAAATAAAATCTCTGACTCTTGTGCCAACCCCTGAGTTTGGTATACTCTTGACATTTATGAATCTGTTGACTTTTAGAATGACTTTTGTGATTTCAGCTCAAGTCTCAAGTGAGTTGTAATCTCCACTTGATATGTGGGTGTTTAGTGCTTGCTTGAAAGTCCCTTGGGCTGCAAGGAGATCCAACCAGTCCATTCTGAGGGAGATCAGCCCTGGGTGTTCTTTGGAGGGAATGATGCTAAAGCTGAAAGTCCAGTACTTTGGTCACCTCTTGCGAAGAGTTGACTCATTGGAAAAGACTCTGATGCTGGGAGGGATTGAGGGCAGGAGGAGAAGGGGACGACAGAGGATGAGATGGCTGGATGGCATCACTGACTCAATGGACGTGAGTCTGAGTGAACTCCGGGAGATGGTGATGGACAGGGAGGCCTGGCATGCTGGGATTCATGGGGTCGCAAAGAGTAGGACACGACTGAGCGGCTGAACTGAACTGAATGCTTCCTTGGTGGCTCAGTGGTGAAGAATCCATCTGTAATGCAGGAGACATGGCAGGAGCTGAGGGTTCAGTCCCTGGGTTGGGAAGGTCTCCTGGAGAAGCAAATGACAACCCAATCCAGAATTCTTGCCAGAAATATCCCATGGACAGAGGAACCTGGTGGGGTCACGAAACAATTCAGTATGACTTAGGGACTAAATAGCATCAACAGCAACAGAGGCCAACTTGCTGTGTTTTTTCTTAATTACCGTTCATAACATTTCTGACACCAGATGTCTGGGATTTTTCCCACGCTGATTCTCCCAACTTGATATCCTTTATTCAATTCTGACACTAACCAGAGGTAGCATAGAGCCTACTGGTTAAGGGTTCAGTCCTATAAGACTGCCCCTCCCTCAACCCCTAACTTCAGATACTAATCACTAGTAGTAGGTCTTCAGGTTACCTAAAATTTCTCACCGACTTGGCTGCAAATTGGAGGTTCCCACAGTACCATCCCTGGTTTCAGTAATTTGATAGAGCAGCTCATAGAGCTCAGGAAAACAGTTTACTTATTTTATATTTTATAAAGGATACAAATGAAAAGCTGGATGAAGAGATACATAGGATGAGGTCTGGAAAGATCTTGAGTGTAAGAGTCTACCTTTTATAATTAAAATGCACTCTCCTCCAGGCACGTAGATGTGTTTACTAATGGGGAAATACTCTGAACCCAGTACTTATAGGGTTTTTCTGGAGGCTTCATCATGTTAGCATGATCACAAACTGCACTTTCAACCTGTTCCCCCTCCTGGAGAATAGGAGATGGGACCACAAGTCCCAGGCTTCTGCTCACAGCTTGATCTTTCTGGTGACCATCCTCCACCCAAGAGCAATCTCATTAGAACAGAAAGATATTCCTATCACCTAGGAAATCACAAAGAACTTAAGAGCTCTGTGTCAGATGGTCCCATCACTCAGTAAATTAACAAAAGTCTCAAGAGCTTTGTGTCTCTATCTCCAAGTTCAAGAGTTCTGTGTCAGGCACTGGGGGCCTGACCAATATATATACATATATATAATATTTGTTTCTTATTTTACAGAGGGTCTACACTGCTGAAGAATGAGACAGGCTTTTATCTAGGCTTCCATGATAAACTCAGGGCACTGAGTTTTCTATCATATTAAAAATTCTAAGGAGATACTAGCATCAGTAAAATATTGTTTAATTATACCTTTTATTAAGTTTTAATGTGTTTACCGACTGCTGTTGGATTGTTAATAAATAATCTTTCCAACAAGAATTTTATGATCAAGAGATACTAAATAGAAAAGCTCTTTAGATTTATCCATGTTATGATTTTGAAAAGTAGTAAAGTTAGGCATTTCTGAAGTCAGAAAACCAGTAAGAATAAGCTGCTGAATTCAAGTTAGTAAAAATATTGAGACATTTCTTATCTGTATGAACAGCAAGAATCTGAAAGCATGATTCCAGCAAATACACTCTTTGAGAATCAGACCATATGTCACTAGAATTCTTAATAATTTAAGGTGAACTAGAAAATAAGACCAGAAAGATTTCATTTACTTTCAACCTAATTCAACAAACACTTATTGAACTCTTATGAAAGGAAGGTTCTGTTTCAGAGACTGTGCATATATAGATGAATAAAAAGAAAACAAACAAAAAAACCAATTCTGACTCTTGCTGATCTTATCAACAACATTTATGGTGGTTGAGGATATACTACATAAAGCCTGTTTTCTCTGGTTCATCGTACTTAAATCAGGACAGAGACTCTGGGTATCTACATTTTCCAGATGAAGATCAAGACCTCTGTAGGAAAAATCCAAAATGATTTGTAGACCTACGCGATAATTTCCTGCTGATTGCTATCTAAATTCCTTGGGAACCGACCCTGGCTTATACATACCTATTGCTATAGTTCCTACACACTTGTTGCTCAAAGTATGGCCTGTGGGCTAACAGTATTTGAGTCTACTTGAAAAGGATAGATGGCAACTTTTCTCTGTTTGGGAGTTTTGTTTTGGGGGGAGTTTTACAATTATCTATTCAGTTTCATTACTGGCAGTTAGCCTGTTCATATTTTGTATTTCTTCCTGACTCAGACTTGGGAGTATGTACATTTCTAAGAATTTGTTCGGCACTGAGGGCCTCAAGACAACTGGCTCCTTGTGGGGAGAAGCTCTGCAACTGTGATCTGTTGATGGGTCACCCACCTGGGGGTTTGGTCTTGGCCATACCACTGCTCCTCTCTTCCTGCCTACCTCACTGTGGCTCCTCCTTTATGCTTTTAGTTGTAAAGATCTGTTCTGGTAGGTCCTGGTCTTTTTCATAAATAATCTTCTGTAAATAGTTTTAATTTTGGCGTGCCCATAAAAGGAGGTGAGCTCAGAGTCTTCCTACTCTGCCATCTTGGGAACTCTCTATTTCTTAACGTTCTTTATTACTATAAATAAGAAGTGAAAAGTAGTTATTCTGTTTAACTGCTAATATATTAAATTAAATCAACTAAGTATTGTGTGGATGTTTTAAAGTATCAATAATTAAATGAGTTAAGACTTTATTTTAAAGAGATGAGGGAAGAAGTTTAAATTACAAAATTTTTAGTAAAGTATTAGCCTGTATTCAATGAGTATAATGCTTGCAAAGATGCAACCCACAAATACATTTCACTCAATGTACTCATGTTACGGCAGTTACAGAGTAAAAGTGAAAGGGAGATCAATTAAGATAAAAAGGAAAAAGATGACAGGAGATATATAAACAGAAAACAAGAAGAAACACTAAACAAAAAGGCAGAAAAGAGGAAGAAGAGATGGAGGTATAAAATAACAGAAGAAGAGAAGAAAGAGATTGAGTACAAGTGAAAATGAGAGACAGAGGAATTACTAGAGGAATGGACTTTTTTCTGTCCTCACCTTAATTTCAGTGTGTTTATGCACTTTAGAGCAGTTTAAATTGCTATCTCTATGTTTTGAAAAGTAATTACTGAGCACAGTTCTTTAACTGCTCTTTACCAAGAGCATTGCTGAGGCCCTACTCTGAGTAGGATCACTGTGGCAGGCTGTCAGAAATGGTAGAGTTCTCAGCTCTACACTGCCTGGTGTCATGGCAACGTCTCTTTTGAAAACAGAATTTGCTACAAGGGCGTGAGTTTGAAGTAAATAAAATTGTGGTACGATGGAATCCTCCCATTTATTGCTAGGTGGCTTCTCAAATATGAGGTGGAGTCAGCACGCTGGGCAGCCTTTTTCCTATTAACCTTGAGCCCAACACATGTGGAAAGATACGACCACACTCCATCAATTCAATTCTCATTTTAAGGTTGATGATGTTCCTTTGTTATACCTTCTCATTCTCATTCTAATTATGTGTTTTAACTGAAAAATATATTGACTTGGAATTGAACTAAAATGGCAGGGGTATAAAATGTTTTAAATTAAAATCCCCCCAAAGGAAGTGGAAGATCACACAGCTATTGTGAATTTCTTTATGTTTTGATTTGTTTTAGCATTGGTTAGTCTATGGACTCTGAAGAAAGCTGAGCGCCGAAGAATTGATGCTTTTGAACTGTGGTGTTGGAGAAGACTCTTGAGAGTCCCTTGGACTGCCAGGAGATCCAACCAGTCCATTCTGAAGGCGATCAGCCCTGGGATTTCTTTGGAGGGAATGATGCTAAAGCTGAAACTCCAGTATTTTGGCCACCTCATGCAAAGAGTTGACTCATTGGAAAAGACTGATGCTGGGAGGGATTGGGGACAGGAGGAGAAGGGGACGACAGAGGATGAGATGGCTGGATGGCATCACTGACTCGATGGACATGAGTCTGAGTGGACTCCGGGAGATGGTGATGGACAGGGAGGCCTGGCGTGCTGCGATTCATGGGGTCACAAAGAGTCGGACACGACTGAGGAACTGAACCGAACTGAGTCTTAAAATTAGTTTTAGATTTTTAAATTTTTTCTCATTTCAACTGAATTTCGATAACAATATATATTTGCCTTTTAAACCATAAGTGAATTCCATGTTTATGAATGTGAAGAAATAATAGCTAAATAAAAGAGGAAAGTTTAAAAACTCTTGCAAACACACAAGTCAACAACACAAACTTTTCTCTAAACTGCTCCTTCCTAATGCTCTGTATTTTTTCCTTCCTTCCATCAGCTAAGACATTTATATCATTCAAACATGAAAGTGAGAAAAGTACTAAATTTATATCTAAGAGAGATCTGTGGTACAGGTCCTCTAAGAGGAAAGGCAATATCAAGGAGGAAAGAAACAAACTGAATTTTTAAAACCTATGATAAGCAGATACAATGCAGGCAATAGAACTAAATTTCTAAAACATGTATATTTAGTTTCTTCCAAAACATGAGACAAGCTACAGCTATAATACAAGACCAAACTACAATGAAAGAATATTCAGAAAACAGGAAGAGATTGGGGAATTTTTAAAATAAGTAAAATTTTCAATAGAAGGATTAAAAGATAAAGCACAAAAACGTTGAAAATTAAATAAAAAGATAAAAAGAATAATATACATGAGAAAATAAAAGATTATTCCAGGAGTTATACCACAAGGAGATAGAAAAAGGTCTACAGAAAATACAAAAGGGAAAAAATTTATCAAAGAAATAGTATTTCCAGAGCTTAAGAGCATACATCTTCATATTGGAAACATTTGTGTTAGAAATACATTTGCCAGACAAATGCATCAGGTGTTTGAAAAATACTTACATCTATCAGAAAATCTAAGGACAGAGAAAAAGAATACTAGAAGCTTCTGATGGGAGGAAACAATAATTATCAAAAAATAATGAAATAAAATAGAATTCAGCAGCTGTAGATTTCTTAATGGCAATGTTGGCTGTTATAAAATAAAGAAATGATGTCTTTAAATTCTGAGGGAAAGTATTTTCAATCCAGGATTCATACTCAGGCAAACTATCCATAGACTGTGACGTGAAAATAAATTCTTGTTAAAGTATACAGGTTCTTAAAATTAATTATTCTTGATTCTCCTCCTAGGAAGCTACTATAGGATATGTTTCTGCAAAACAAGGAAGTAAACAAAATACAGGAAGGACTTGAAATCTGACAAAGGGTGTATCCATAGCAATAGTGCTATGGAGTTTGACTCTGACTGTTATGCAGGAGCACCGGTCAGCAGCCGGTGCGGACTGGAGCAGTGGGCTGGATTGCTGCAGAGACGAGGTCTTCTTAAAAAACAATCATGCTCAATTAAAAACAAAAATCTGGTTTAGTTAACCTAAAAATTTACCAATAGGCATTTGAAAGGTCAGTTGAAATATTTACAAAATGTAATAATGACTCTAAATGAAGCTGAGAAAATAGGAAGAAAGAGGCAATTATTAACTCCATGGCAAAATGTAGGAGAAAAAATTCGATCATAATATATACTACAAAGGCATATTAAATAATGCAACCCTGATTTGCCATGAAAAATATTAAATGACATTGGGAGACTGAGAAGGTGTGTGTATAACTGTGTCTGTCTATATATCTACATGCTAATATGTATATTTGACTGGGGACAGGGTGAGCTTAACTCCTGTAACAAAATTAAACTGATGATACCTGAAATTGATAACCAAAAAGTAGTAATGCCAATCAATTATTTTATACTATTGTGATAAATGTAAGAAACAGCCCAAAGGATTTAGACCTTATGGAGAAGAAGTTGAGTACAGAAAAAGTGAAGGGGGCAACTATATGTGTAATGAACTTTTAGGAAATAGGTGATTTAAAATTATGTGCATTCATTATTAGAATCTAAAAATTTAAACATGATTCTGAAAAGAAAGAAACATAGCCACTCCCAGGTATAATGTTTTCATTTACTGATAGAAATGTAGATCATTTGATGCTGTCAATACTACCATGATTTTGAGACAAACTGCGCTATATGTGCTTAAGAAAATGATCCTGAGTCATACCTTTATTTCTTGTAAATGACTTGTTTACAAAAGGAAGAACTTTGTTCTATCCTAAGAAATTGGGTAAAGAATTTACAAGATCTGAATGTATGACATCTACTCAGTGGATGGTAGATTGTTCAGATTTTTAAGAATTTGCTGTAGATATTAGTTGAATTGGTGAATAATCTTAACCAAGGGGATTACAATTCAAATATGGATGTATCTTAACTTGTAACATGAAACTAACCCTGAGACAAACTCTGTGTGTCTGTGTGTGTGTGTGTTGGAGGAATAAGGAAAAGCAGAGTGACAAGAATTGCATAACTTTCCTATGACCTAAGGATTAGTATACTGATGCTTCTGATCCCTAGGGATTATGGATGAATTGTGTCTACTCCATAGCATTATTTTCTTTGGGGCAATGCATGCCAGAGGAAAGTCTCTCTTTGTGTCTTTAGATAGGTCTAGTGGCTCCTGTCTTTTGAGGTTTTAGCCATTACATTGACAGCATTTCTGCATCATTTCTAGTTTCTTTATCTTTATTCTCACCTACATTGCACCTGGTGTGCTCAGGTCCCTCCAGACTATTTCTAGCACATTACTCACAGCACCAACCACAGGGATGAGGCCCCCAACATCAGTACACAAAAAGCCTAATTTAAACCCTCTTTCCTGATACAGGGATCCAGCGTTGAACACCTCTTAATCGTGACACAGACCACTTCATGTGCCTCACAAGATTTCTTCTTAATTCTTCTGTTAAGAGTCTTTATTTAGTTATGTTGATTACTAGCAAAGCATTCTTGTTTGTCTGATGGTGCCTTAGCCTTGCAATTGTGATTTTTATTTTCTTTTAGTGCACCACAGTCTGTGACACTAAGAAAAGGGTTGCCAAGAGTCAAGCACTCTGGGGATACTTGGAGGTCAATGACTCTCTAACTACAGCACCTGTAACATTGATTTGCAAGATAGATGTGCTTTTCCCATAAAGTACATCCATAAATGGTCTCTCTAGGGCTAGGATATTTTATGCTGTAGGAAAGAGTACTGGAATGTTGAAGATGGCTGCATGATAGATAGCCAGTTCCCTCTGAGGTTGAAGGGAATTGTGGAATCAATTAACTGTTCATTAATAAGCTTAGAAAAATCTAGTATCAGTTTGAAATCAAAACTACATAACCTACCTTTTTCTTCTTCTCTCTCTTTTTTTTTTTTTAACAGAATATCTAGACATAGGACCAGCCAGTATGTTTTGCCTTATACAAGCCTCCAGTCCTTGCTGACTGGTTCAGTTCGGTTCAGTTGCTAGTTGTGTCTGACTCTTTGTGACCCCATGGACTGCAGCACGCCAGGTCTCCCTGTCCATCAGCAATTCCTGGAGTTCACTCAAACTCATGTCCATTGAGTCAGTGATGCCCTCCAACCATCTCATGCTCTGTCCCCTTCTCCTCCCACCTTCAGTCTTTCCCAGCATCTGGGGCTTTTCAAATGAGTCAGTTTTTGGCATCAGGTGGCCAAAGTATTGGAGGTTCAGCTTCAGCATCAGTCCTTCCAGTGAATATTCAGGACTGATTTCCTGTAGGGTGTACTGGTTGGATCTCCTTGCTGTGACAGTTACCAGTATTAACTTAATTCAGTTTAATCTAATTCAATCAATAGCCATGTCCCAATGACATTGTGCAGTATGCACAACTTGCCATACAATTTGACTACAACTCAGATCCTGTCCTGAAGAACTCATAGTCTAGTAGGAATAAACATATAACTAATTAAGCATATCAGTCATGACTGATATGGGAAAGAAAACACTGTGACTGTCACAGGGGCAGACATGCCCATGAGTGTCCAGGAGTCTCTGGCAGAGGGGACGGTTGGCAGTGGCCTGCTTCCGGGCTGGAGGCACTGAGTCTAGCAGTGTGTGCATGGGACATTTTGACCTGTCTCCTACTTACACTAGGTTATCATTATCTTCATTACCTCCATGCGAGTTTGGCCCCAGGTCAAGCAACAGGGAGGGAACACAGCCCTACCCGTCAACAGAAAATTTAATTAAAGATTTACTGAAGATGGACCTCCCATCAACACAAGTCCCTGTTTGACCCTCAGTCAGTCTCTCCCATCAGGAAGCTTCCATAAGCCTCTTATCCCTACCCATCATAGGGCCAAGAGAATCACAGAAAACCACAATCACAGAAAGCTAACCAAACTGATCACATGGACCACAGCCTTGTCTAGCTGTATGAAACTATGAGCCATGCCATGTAGGGCCACCCAAGATGGATGGGTCATGGTGGAGAGTTCTGACAATTGGTGGTCCACTGGAGAAGGGAATGGCAAACCACTTAAGTATTTTTGCCGTGAGAACCCCATGAACAGTATGAAAAATTAAAAAGGTAGGACACTGAAAGATGAATTCCCTAGGTCAGTAGGTGCCCAATATGCTTCTGGAGTTCAGTGGAGAAATAACTCTAGAAAGAATGAAGAGATGGAGCCAAAGCAAAAATAAGACCCAGTTGTGGATGTGACAAGTGATGGAAGTAAAGTCTGATGCTATAAAGAGCAATATTGCATAGGAACCTAGAATGTTAGATCCATGAATCAAGGCAAATTGGAGGTGATCAAACAGGAGATGGCAAGAGTGAACACTGACATTTTAGGAATCAATGAACTAAAATTGACTGGAATGAGGGAATTTAACTCAGATGACCGTTATATCTACTACTGTGGGCAAGAATCCCTTAGAAGAAATGGAGTACCTTCATAGTCAACCAAAAGAGTCCTGAATGCAGTACTTGGATGCAGTCTCAAAAATGACAGAACGATCTCTGTTCATTTCCAAGGCAAACCATTCAATATCACAGCAATCCAAGACTATGCCCCAATCAGTAATGCTGAACAAGTTAAAGTTGAACAGTTCTATGAAGACCTACAAGACTTTCTCGAACTAACAGAGTTGTGTGACGAGAAAGCCCTGATCATAGAAAACTCTTCTAGCAACACAGGAGACGACTCTACACAAGGACATCACCAGATGGTTAATCCTGAAATTATTTTGATTATATTCTTTGCAGCCAACAATGGAGAAACTCTATACAGTCACCAAAAATAAGATTGGGAGCTGACTGTGGCTCAGATCTTGAACTCGTTATTGCCAAAAGCAGACTTAAATTGAAAAAAGTAGGGAAAACCACTACACCATTCAGGTATGACCTAATTCAAATCCCTTACGATTATACTGTGGAAGTTACAAATAGATTCAAGGGATTAGATCTGATAGACAGTGCCTGAAGAACTATGGATGGAGGTTCATGACATTGTACAAGAGGCAGTGATCAAGACCATCCCAAGAAAAAGAAATGCAAAAAGGCAAAATGGTTGTCTGAGGAGACCTTACAAATATCTGCGAAAAGAAGAGAAGCAACAGGCAAAGGAGAAAAGAAAAGATAGACCGATTTGAATGCAGAATTCCAAAGAATAGCAAGGAAAGATAATAAAGCCTTCCTCAGAGATCAATGCAAAGAAATAGAGGGAAAAAGTAGAATGGGAAAGACTAGAGATATTTTTAAGAAAACTAGAGATATCAAGAGAACATTTCATGCAAAGATGGGAACAATAAAGGACAGAAATGGTATGGACCTAACAGGAGCAGAAGATATTCAGAGGAGGTGGGAAGAATACACAGAAGAAAAATACAAAAAAAGATCTTCATGACCCAGATAATCACGATGGTGTGCTCACTCATCTAGAGCCAGACATCCTGGAATGTGAAGTCAAGTGGGCCTTAGGAAGCATCATTCTGAACAAAGCTAGTGGTTGGTGGAATTCCAGATGAGCTGTTTCAAATCCTGACAGATGATGCTGTGAAAGTGCTGCACTCAATATGCCAGCACATCTGGAAATCTCAGCAGAGGCTACAGGACTGAAAAATGTCAGTTTTCATTCCAATCCCAAAGAAAGGCAAAAATGGTCAAACTACTGCACAATTGCACTCATTTCACATGCTAGCAAAGTAATGGTCAAGATTCTCCAAGCCAGGCTTCAGCAGTACATGAATCGTAAACTTCCAGATGTTCAAGCTAGATTTAGAAACGGCAGAAGAACCAGAGATCAAATTGCCAACATCCACTGGATCATGGAAAATGCAAGAGAGTTCCAGAAAAGCATCTACTTTTGCTTTATTGACTATGCCAAAGCCTTTGACTGTGTGGATCACAACATAACTGTGGAAAATTCTGAAAGAGATGGGAATACCAGACCACCTGACCTGCCTCCTGAGAAATCAGTATGCAGGTCAAGAAGCAACGGTTAGAAGTAGCCATGGAACAACAGACTGGTTCCAAATTGGGAAAGGAGTACATCAAAAGTGTATATTGTCACCCTACTTATTTAATTTAAATGCAGAGGACATCATACTAAATGCTGGGCTGGATGAAGCACAAGCTGGAATCAAGAATTAGGGGAGAAATACCAAAAACCTCAGATACTCAGGTGACACCACCCTTATGGCAGAAAGCGAAGAAGAACTGAAGAGCCTCTTGATGAAAGTGAAAGAGGAGAGTGAAAAAGTTGGCTTAATGCTCAACATTCAGAAAACGAAGATCATGCCATCTGGTCCCATCACGTCATGGCAAATAGGTGGGGAAACTGAAAACAATGAAAGACTTTATTTTGGGGGGCTCCAAAATCACTGCAGATTGTGACTGCAGCCATGGAATTTAAAGACACTTGCTCCTTGAAAGAAAAGCTATGACCAACATCAGTTCAGTTCAGTCACTCAATCGTGTCCGACTCATTGCGTCCCCATGGACTGCAGCTCGCTAGTCCTCCCTGTTCATCACCAACTCCCGGAATTTACTCAGACTCATGTCCATTGAGTTGCTGATGCCCTCCAACCATCCCATCCTCTGTTGTCCCCTTCTCCTCCAACCTTCAATCTTTCATAGCATCAGGGTCTTTTCCAGTGAGTCAGTTCTTCACATCATTTGGCCAAAGTATTGGAGTTTCAGCTTCAGCAACAATCCTTCCAATGAATATTCAGGACTGATTATCTTTAGGATGGACTGGTTGGATCTCCTTGCTGTCAAGAGGACTCTCAAGTGTCTTGTACAACACCACAGTTCAAAAGCATCAATTCTTCTGTGCTCAGCTTTCTTTCAAGTCCAACTCTCACATCCATACATGGCTACCGGAAAAACCATAGCTTCAACCAGATGGACCTTTGTTGACAAAGTAATGTCTCTGCTTTTTAATATGCTGTCTCGGATGGTCGTAGCTTTTCTTCCAAGGGGCAAGCATCTTTTAATTTCATGGCTACAGTCACCATCTGCAGTGATTTTGGAGCCCAACAAAATAAAGTTTGTCACTGTTTCCATTGTTTCTCCATCTATTTGCCATGACGTGATGGGACCAGATGTCATGATTTTAGTTTTCTGAATGTTGAGTTTTAAGCCAGCATTTTCACTCTCCTCTTTCACTTTCATCAAGAGGCTCTTTAGTTCTTCTTTAGTTTAGCTCTTTAGTTTTCTGCAATAAGTGTTGTGTCATCTGCATATCTGAGCTTATTAATATTTCTCCTGGCAGTCTTGATTCCAGCTTGTGCTTCATTTCTTCATTTCTGGCCCAGCGTTTCTCACGATGTACTCTGCATATAAGTTAAATAATCGGGGTGACAATATACAGCCTTGCCGTACTCCTTTCTGTATTTGGAAGCAGTCTGTTGTTCCTTGATCCACCTAGACAGCATATTAAAAAGCAGAGACATTACCAACAAAGGTCCATCCAATTCAAGCTATGGTTTTTCCAGTAGTCATGCATGGATGTGAGAGTTGGACTTGAAAGAAAGCTGAGCGCTGAAGAATTGATGCTTTTGAACTGTGGTGTTGGAGAAGACATTTGAGAGTCCCCTGCACTCAAGGAGATCCAACCAGTCCATCCTAAAGATAATCAGTCCGTAATATTCATTGGAGGGACTGATGCTGAAGTTAAAACTCCAATCATTTGGCCACCTGATGCGAAGAACCGACTCATCGGAAAAGACTTTGATGCTGCAAATGATTGAGGGTGGGAGGAGAACGGGACGACAGAGGATGAGACGGTTGGATGTCGTCAGCGATGTGATCGACATTAGTTTGAGTAGGCTCCAGCAGCTGATGATGGACAGAGAAGCCCAGTCTGCAGAGTCAGACACTACTGAGCAACTGAACTGAACTGATCACAGGATCAAATTTTTGTACCTGAGGATAATGTACATGAGAATATATATGTAAAAGTTTAAAATTTTGCATTAAAACATTTAAAAATTCCTTGTACTCATGCATCTATTTTCACCATTTTCTAGTGATTTTGGATTCTTTTTTTAATCTCATATGGAATGGGAATAGGAAAGGGAAATGAGAATATTAATTCATTTGTGTGAATATATTTTCTGGAGTAGAATTTGATGGGACCAGATGCTAGATCTCCACTTCGGAGCTTCCTTTATCCAAAAAGCACGGATTTCAGTATCTAATCCAGGATACTTCCCTGGTTCTTACTGATCACCTGTTCAACATTATCCAGATAAACATCATAATTTTTTTGTTTTCATGTTGAATATCAGCAGTGGTAAGAGTTGCCTATCATGCGATTACATTGATCCCTGAGTGTCAAAGGGTAAACCTTTCCAAAGTCATTTAAATTAATTGAGAAGGCAAAATGTTAATAAGTCAGTACTGTAAATAAGCAGGGGAAATTTGATTCCTGAGCATCATCCCACTGGTAAAACTGGGTCTAATAGGTGGAAGAACGCGATGAAGTATGACTTTGTTTGAGAGTAATGTTGGATGACATGCTTGGCTGACCAAGTCAAGAGTTAAATGTAATCAGAAGAAAGAATTGTTTAAAAGTGTTCCCCTACTTCACTTTGGTGGAATACCATCGCACAGAACAGATTCAGAATTAAGAGGCTTGTGTGTATTTAGCTTAATTAAATATTTAATCAAATGTCATCTACCTGTTATTTCCACTCTACAATTTTCCATGACACCCAGAAGAATTAGCTATTTTTTAACATTTCTGTTGACTTTCTTGAAATAGAACACTATTGTTTGATGTTTCTATCCATCTTTTAATTATCCCCCAAATGTCTCCCTCCTTCATCATCTTTAGCTTCACTGGGAAAACCAAGTGGGATTAGTAATCACTCACAGTATTTAGAAGTTCAGCTGACCTTAATGAAAAGCCCAGGACCCATCCAGATTGAAAAATGAAATTGCTGTGCCTTGTGATTTTTCACATATTTCCACTTCACTCCCTGTAGCCGCATCTTATTCTTAATGAGAAGGAAAATGTAAACAGATCCATTCCATAAAACAATGGAACAGGGACTAGAAACCAGGTAGAGGCCATTGAATTAAAAGGTATAAGAGAAATTGACTGTAAAATGCAGCTAGTCCTATATAAAAAGTCGGCTTAGGAGGATTGAATGATAAGCTAAATTAACATGTGTGAATTTCCAGAAGAGAAAAAAACAGCTTTGAAATCTTAGCAGCTTTGTTTTACTTTTAGTGTGCTTTAGGTTCAAGATCACAAGCTCAGTGCAATGTTTTAAAAACGGAAGAAGATGGAAGTAGGAAAGAAGTCAGCCCAATGAGTGTATGGTTACAGATCGCAATCAAAGAATATTGTTCTGATTTGCTTGCCTAATATTAAATGGATATCAGCATATTTTTCAATAGTTTGGAAGATTGTTTCCTTTGTGATGAGGAACAAGAATTGTCTGGGTTGTGGCTTCAAAATAGCTTGCGCGAGGTTTGCCGTAACAAGGAAGCCATGTTAGTGAGAGGAATTTTGCAGTGTTTGCTAGGGGGCACTGCAGAGCCGTTTTTGTCTTGTCCCTTTGAGTTGTTTGTGGTTTGTCCATTTTAGTTACCTGTTTCTGTGAAAGCTGAAGTATTCTATTGTTAATTACAGAGTTTTTATCGACTTTCCCTGTACCCTTCAAATTCTGTTTTCTGGTGGGATTTCGTTGAACTGGAAACCCTAGGTTATAGTGGGGTGTTGATCTGAATCCAGCCTCCACTAGGAAAAGTGAGTTTTGTTTCCCCTAAACTAGCCAGGCCTGAGCACATCCCTGAGTTTTTTGCTGAGCATCCAAATCTTAGGCCTTGTATACTGAGAAGCATTCCTTGGTTTTTGAACTCAGCCTGAAAGATTTCTGAAAATGAATGCTCTTTTCCTTGTCATCAGTAGGGCCTGGTTATCACCATAGCATGATTAAATCATAAGAGTATAAAAAAGCACCTGAAGACATAACAGTCCTATCAATCTTGGTTCAGAGATTTTAATTTTCTGAGGGGAATAAATACTATAGTCATCCCCAAGGCAGTGCTGCTTTTACCTCAGAGCACTATAAGCGAGCCAGTTTGGCCTTCTTCTGAGCCATTGGTCAACAGTAGAGTTCTTTTAACTAAACGGCAGTAGATGTTTTCATGGCCCAGGTAAATTCACTCAACGGTTAAATTCTTTAGTCCAAATTCTCAGAAACTAAGGAAACAACTTTCACTGTAAATGCTCCAACAAAAGGCAGTACACTCATAGGGTCAGCAGAATAATGGAGAACTCTTGAACTTGGATATCTATAGTGATTTTCAGACATATGTAGCCTCAACTCATTATGGAGGGTTAAATCAGTGAGCTGCTTGCAAGGTCAAGCAACTGTCAGTAGATTCTGCAAGGGAAGGGCCATACAGATAGCATATATTGTAAATCAGTACTTATTAAACTTTTAAACTAAAACTCATTTCATTTCCAAGAGGCCCAGTTCTTAGGGTGGCCCCTCTGATGACCAGTGGACATGTTACTAAGACATGATGGAGCCCCACTCTGGCCATCACTTACATTCAGATTGTTTGGGTGGCTAACTGCTCCCCGCCCAATATCTAGTTCTTAGTTACTCCCTTACTATCACAATACCAATTTTATTGGGTGTATTAGTTGCCCAGCCAAAAATCTTTTTCTAATGTTTTTTGCAGCTGAAGTTTCCTGTGTGAAACAGTTCTGACCAATGAATTTGAAAGTTTCTGTCAGTGCTTCTAAGAAATCCCCTAAAATGAGACAGACTTGGCTGGTATGTCCCTTAGCTTTTTGACTTCCAGTCTCCTTTATTTTTTGAATACAGATTCAATGATGATGCAGAATAAGAACTATCATGTGACTATAAGTTTACAATATACAATGGGATGTTTGAGCTCAGTGATGGAAGGAGTCAGACTCCTAGTGCTGTCACTAGGAGAGACATTAAAGATAAAATTTATATTTTATAATATAAAATATTTTATTATATAAAATGCCATCTTTTTTATTTTTTATAAACATTCTTGAAGTAAAATTGGTGATCCAATTATTGTTGGGGCATTCATCCTCTGACTTCTCATAGCATATCCTATCACTCTTTATACAGTATAGAAAGTACAATTTTGGAGTAAAGTCCAGGAAATTCTCTAAAACATAGATCCTCTAAAAATGCAAGGCATAGGTTAAACTTTAGTAGTTTCACATCTAAAATGGGAATAAAAATACTAAAACCAACTTGTTGTCACAAAGAATTAATAAAATGAAGCCAAATCACCAACACTGTTCCTGGCATATAATACATACTCAATATTATTTGTATAAGACAAATATTAATAATATGCATTTTATATATATTACATACCATTTTATTTTACAGGAAACATAAATATATTTTATGTTATGGAATTTGAATATCATGTTCTACATGTGAATTTATTATATGTCGTATATGTATTTAAATACTGACTGCTAGTCATCCAGCAATGTGCCAGGCACTGTTCTATATCTAAGTGAATGCAGTGGTGAACAGAATGTCTTGACCAAGTTGCAGTCTATTATGCTACAGAAAATATACCTTTGTATCTGTTACATCAATATATTGAGTAGTCATGAAAGGATTTGAAATGTAATGTAAATTGACTCTTACAAATATACATTGGACAAGTCAACTTTTATACTTCTTTTACAAAAGATCATTTGCCCAGAATGCCAAGACCTAGCCATGTACTTTACTGTGTCTGTAATATCACAGATAATAGCACAGATGACAGTCTGAATGTAAGTGATGTCTAAAGCAGGACTCGAGCGTGCCTGGGAGACATCATCACAAGAGAAGTGCCCTTCTGGACATGCAGTTATTTGCAGCCTAGGAATTCAGCGTCCAAGGTGTTCAGACCACCTGAACAGTGTGACTACAATTTTCAACAAATTCCCCAAGTTTTTCTCAAAAATGAAAATAGGATCTTACAAAGAGGGAACATGATATGAATCATTAATATTTTCATCAACTATTTTCCAGCATTCTGCCTTCCAAGCATGTGTAGGATTGTATTCCCGAGCACTCTTGTGTTTGGGTGGAAACGTGTGATTAGTTTTGGCCAAATAGTTGTGTATGGAATTCTTTGAGTATGATATAGATCACTTATGGGCTAGGATATATAGTAGCTGATGTGTGTGCGAAAGTGAAGAGCTCTTTTTCCTTTAGCACCATGACCTGCAGTGTTCAGGTCGTGGAGGTTGGCTGTTCCATCAGCCCAAATCTCTGAGTGACTACAATGAGCAGAGTACCGCCACCAACCCCTGAATAGACATGTAGCATGAGCAGAAAATAAATATTGAAGCTCTGGCCATGTGGTTTCAGAGGTTATTTATTAATGTCACCTGACTTTATCCTATCTGATACTGCTGTGGTCATTATATCTGAATCTACCTTGAATCTCTGTTGTCCTCAATTTCCATTTCATGTCCTCCTCAATGTATGCTAATCTTATTTTTCAAGTTACATCTTTAATCTGTCTTCTACTTAGACTAGGCTGTCATTGTCTTCTGCCTAACTCTGCTTATCTCCCAACTGAATCTCTTGCTATCCACCCTATGACTCTCAAACTATTCTCCATTTAGTAATGAGAGTTATATTCTTATAAAATTAATCACTCTGTCACTCCCACAATAGTTAGTATAAAATCAAATTCTCTGTGAAGTTCAAGCAGACCATTAAACACTCACCCTGAGCAACCTGCCTAATTTTACTGTAGTCCAGTTTCATTATTGATCATTTTGTTCATTAAAAATATCCATTTTTTTCCCTACCTTAGGGCCATTGCTTAAACTCTTTCATGTTTTTGAATTTTCTCCCAAGTGATCTTTACTCTCATGTCAGGAACTGTGCCTCTTTTGTTCAACGTTATAACCAGATGACTGCTAGTCCCTGCTACATTGTAGGTATTAAGGCATTTTTGTTGAATGAAAGACTGAAGGATAAAATAAACAAAGGAAGAAACTTCATGAATTCTGTTGAGGATTTGAAAGCTAACTATTGCACTAATGAGAAAATTTAAAGCAGAAATGGGGCATTTTAAAGTGCTTCAAACCAGGTACATATACTTGATGAAGTAGTCCATCCCAATTGGAATTAAGAGCCAGTTTAGTTCAGTTCAGTCCAGTCACTCAGTCGTGTCCGACTCTTTGAGACCCCATGAACTGCAGCATGCCAGGCCTCCCTGTCCATCTCCAACTCCTGGAGTCTACCCAAACCCATGTCCATTGAGTCGATGATGCCATCCAGCCATCTCATCTTCTGTCATCCTCTTCTCCTGCCCTCAATCTTTCCCAGCATCAGGGTCCTTTCAAATGAGTCATCTCTTCACATCAGGTGGCCAAAGTATTAGAGTTTCAGTTTCAACATCAGTCCTTCCAATGAACTCCCAGGACTGATTTCCTTTAGGACGGACTGGTTGGATCTCCTTGCAGTCCAAGGGACTCTCATGAGTTTTCTCCAACACCACAGTTCAAAAGCATCAATTCTTCTGTGCTCAGCTTTCCTTATAGTCCAACTCTCACATCCATACATGACCACTGGAAAAACTATAGCCTTGACTAGATGGACTTTTGTTGACAAAGTAATGTCTCTGCTTTTTATTTTTATTTTTTTGGATAAATACCAAATTTATTATTTTAAACATAACTTTATATAGTACATACCACATTTATAATTAGAGCCAAGGTTGATCATAACTTTCCTTCCAAGGAGTAAGCGTCTCATGTGCTGCCAAAATAGAGATTGTGTATGTTTCACACCTAGAAAAGACATAGCATATAACTGATTTACAAGAAAAAATAATCTACAAGTTTCCATAAATTAAGAAAGTATCATGTTATGACTTTGATCTAGATTGTATATGGTAGATAACAAAAACAAACAAAAAGGGCCAGTGTAACAAAATATGAAGGAATATTTACAGGATGTTAAAGCCATTTGACAATGAACTTATACAGTACCTGAGAAATAAAAAAAAAAATTGCCATATGGAAAAATAAAACATTAATTCTTCTATATTCATTGAAGCTGCTGAAATGGAAATACCTCTGAATATCCCTTTCTGATTAAAAGGGAGGTGGTTTAAAGGCCATGCAGTTTAATTAAAAATGGTACTAGATAGAAAGTCAAGAGAGCTGGCTATAATCACAGCTCAACCTTAAATACATGGCCTTAAGAAAGGTACTTTCACTAGGTCTTGGTTTACTCAATAGAACATGAAGAAAACAATATCTACACTACAGGTCTGCAATGAAGATTGAATCAGGTAGAATGTGTTGAAGTTGCTAGCCGACGACCGTTTCTGGTAAGTATTTCAAAAATTCCCTTTCCTTGTCCTTGGTGGCTTAGTGCTATGCACAATGGGGTGTAATGCAGTTAATTTTAAAAGGTATTATATATTGGACAGACATGTCAAATTCAAATTTAGAATTATTGGAGGAATACCCTGGCAGTTCAGTGGTTAAGACTCCATGCTTCCAATGCAGGGGGTACAAGTTTGATCCCTGGTCAGGGAGTTAAGATCCTACATACTAAGTGGCACAGCCAAAAAAAAAAAAAAAATTAATAATAATAAATTTAAATTATTGGAATGAAGTGTTTGTGTATTTGTAATTTTGATAGATTCTTCCAGTTTTACCTCCTTAGATATTTCATGTATTCACACATCTATCCACAATGTATAAAATAACCTCTTTGCCCTAGATTTACAAATCAAAACAATGTGTTCATAAACTTTTTTATTTTCACTGATGTGATAGTGAAAACTCATATGTTTTTTCGTAGGCTTTATATCTGCCTAAAGGTATAATAGGTTGGATCTTAGTTTCTCCTACTTCTAACTGTTTATTGGAACATCCCTAAAAATTCTTGACAAATAATAAGTTTAGGGTCACTTTGGGAGAACAAGTGGACAAGAAAAGAAAGTGTGGAAACCTGTTTTAAAAACCCATTTACACAATTACTTTGTGATGGACCTTTGGTAATTTATTTCGTTTCTCTGAGCTTTAGTTTTCTCTTCCATAAATAAAATTACTGAATTGTGAAATTTACTGAAAATCTTATGCAGTACCTGCCATTTAGTATGCATATAAGCCAATTTAGAAATGATTTAAACTCTTTATTTAGTACTAAATTATGATTAGGTAAATGTGTATGTTTCATGGTTAAGTGATTTTTATCCTATTTGTATGTTCTTTTGGAGTTTAGATACCTAAATGCATTAATACAGAGCAGGTTATGTCCTGTACATTCTAGGTAAGCAATGTGATGTGTATTTACTGAAAATGCATAGTTCACTCAGTAAGTTAGAATGCTGTATCCTACCAGTAACTTTGGTTTCTTTTAGGGTTTCATAACAAGTCCCAATTGCAACTTCTTTCAGAAGAGCTTCGTCTAAAGCTTTTGGAAATGCAGTGTGGAAATAGAAATTTTCTAGTGCTGAGTTGTATCTCCTGTGTGTCATGTGCTAAGTTTTGTCCAACTCTTTGCAGAACCATGGAATGCTGAGTTATACATGGTCTCAATCCTTCTTCCTCAAATCTAGTGTGTTGTTTTATTTAAGACTGATGAAACATGTCTCATTCCTGTCGTCTATTATTTCCATTACGTAAGATAATTGAAATTTCACTTTTGTTTTCCCTCCTCTATCTTGGGAAAATTGTACATTTCTAACCTGCTGGGAGCTTTAGCCTAATCCTTGAGGTCAAGGTAGAGAAAAATATCAGTACATTCCCTGGTCTTCTGTGACGTCTACTTAATCTCCTTGTACCCACTGAGTCTGTTTTTAGTCACTTTCACCACACTTCATAGTACTTACCACAAATGGTAATTCTATATTTATGTATGTATTAACTTCTGAAAGATTTGCCACCTTACAACTAGAATACAAGTCCCATGTATTTAGGGAACATTTGCTTTATTAACCATGATGCACCAATTCCAAAAACTTGACTCAGCCTATAGTGCTTATAAAAACATATTTATTGAATAAATAAGTACATTCCCATACTGTCAAATACCTTTAAACCTCTCTTAGGAATAGATTACTTATCATATTATGAATGATTTAGTTCAAAGCCCTTCTACGTGTTCCTCTGTGTTTCTCTTTAAAATGTGGTCTTTATAAAACATGGCAAATTTTACTGCTTTTCTAGGCTGATATAATTCTCTGAGTTTCATTTTTTCCATTTTAGATACTTTCCACATCAATTAGAAAGCAATGAAACAGAATATTTTTAGTTTCTAAAGCATGAGACTATAATGCATTTGTTCTTCCCCTACAGCTATTGGTAAAATAAAAGGCAGTGTTTCAGTTTCATAGGTTTCTCTAACTGCCTGGTGAATGCAGTCATTATTTGGGGGGGTACTTTCTGACATACATGGAGAGTAGCGTATAAGAGTCTGTCTTGAAAAATTCACTGTCCAATAGGATATAAAAATCTTAAGAGGTGTGACTACTGCCCCAAAAGCACAACAGAAAATCCTGAATTCAGTAAAGCTAAATTTATGTGACATATTGCAGTAAGGGAAAATACACTATAACTGTCATACTCTTGGTAACATCTCTGAAGGGGAAAACTGGGGAGGTGGGAAATATTTGCATGATTTTAGAATTTTAAAGAGTAATTTTCAGGTGAATCTTGCAAGAAGGGGAACTAGCTTGGACCAGGCAGAGTTTATGACATAACTGCTTTGGATTGGCATGTGAGGGTTTTGAAGTAAGGTATGACAAGTAAGCTTAGTCTCCATAAGTAAGCTGCTCTTATTTGCTCAGTCTTATCTTCCAGGAGCAAGTATTCCCTGGAGCAAAAACCTAATTTTACTTTGCTTATTCTCAGTATTGTTTAACATAGTCAGAGGAAGTATGCTCAGCCTCTGTATTGTTTAACACAGGAAGAGAAAATTATTTTGGTATCAGGTTTCAGTCGTTCGTTTTTGTGATGTATCAGCTTTGGCTGAAGAAGACTATTATCATCTGATCACATGATAAATTTACATATGTATCACTGTTTGAGCTAGCCAACTCATTGGAAAAGACCCTGATGCTGGGAAAGATCTGAGTACAGGAGAAGTAGGAGGCCACAGAGGATGAGAGAGTTGAATGGCATTACCAATTCAATGGACATAAGTCTGAGCAAACTCTGGGAGACAGTGAAGAACAGGGAGGCCTGGCGTACTATACTGCGGTCCTTCAGGTCCCAAAGAGTCGGACATGATTTAGCGACTGAGCACAGCAACACTGTTTGATGTTGTGGTTGCATATAAAGTTTCTGATAATAATCACTGCAACTGTTTAAGATTTTCTTCTATATGGGGGAAGATAATTTATTATATAAATGTTGTTTAATGGAATTGCAGCCATGAAACATTTAACTGAAGATTATGCAATTGAGCGCTACAACACAGACACATATGAATTATTATCATCAGAACTATGGTTCACTTCTAAGCCAGAAATAGTCCTCATTCTTAAGAATAGATCAAATCCCACACCCACATTATCTCAAATTATATATGGGTATTTCTTGTATTTGTCCAGTTTTGGCATCAGGGTAAACTGAAATAATAGAATGAGTTGAGAAGTATTCTGTCCTCTTCTATTTTTTAAAAATGGCAGCGATCCAAAAGTCTATAAGCAATAAATGCTGGAGAGGGTGTGGAGAAAAGGGAACCCTCTTACACTGTTGGTGGGAATACAAACTAGTACAGTCACTATGGAGAACAGTGTGGAGATTCCTTAAAAAATTGCAAATAGAACTGCCTTATGACCCAGCAATCCCACTGCTGGGCATACACACCGAGGAAACCAGAATTGAAAGAGACACGTGTACGCCAGTGTTCATCACAGCACTGTTTATAATAGCCAGGACATGGAAACAACCTAGATGTCCATCAGCAGATGAATGGATAAGAAAGCAGTAGTACATATACACAATGGAGTATTACTCAGCCATTAAAAAGAATACATTTGAATCAGTTCTAATGAGGTGGATGAAACTGGAGCCGATTATACAGAGTGAAGTAAGCCAGAAAGAAAAACACCAATACAGTGTACTAACACATATATATGGAATTTAGAAAGATGGTAATGATGACCCTGTATGCAAGACAGCAAAAGAGACACAGATGTTTAGAACGGACTTTTAGACTCTGTGGAAGAGGGAGAGGGTGGGATGATATGGGAGAATGGCATTGAAACATGTATACTATCAGGTAAGAAATGAACCGCTAGTCTGTGTTCGATACAGGATACAGGATGCTTGGGGCTGGTGCACGAGGATGATCCAGAGGGATGATATGGGGTGGGAGGTGGGAGGGGGGTTCAGGATTGGGAACTCATGTACTCCTGTGGCTGATTCATGTCAATGTATGGCAAAACCAATACAGTATTGTAAAGTAAAATAAAGTAAAAATAAAAATTAAAAAGAAAAGACTTTGTAAGGAATTGGTCATGTTTTCATTAACTGTTTGATCATAAAATTCTTTGGAATTCAGCCACAAAGCAATCTGTACACTACATTTTTAAAAAATTGTTCATCAACTCACAAATTTGAAAGCGTATCTGAAAAGTTTATCCATAAAACTCTACCTTTCTGTAGCTTTATCGTGTACTATGGATATTACCTTAGCACTTTATGGAGCAGTGTCACATGCAAAACAAATCCCTTCTTTTTTTTCCTGAATGTAAAGTATTGTTGATTTGTTAACATTGGACTCATGGTGAGCAGCACTGCAAGTCATGCTTGAATGACACACATTTTTTCCTAAAAAGCACATCACAGCCTTCTTGTGCTTGTAGACAGCACTTCACTATACTGAGGCCATTTAAAATAGAGCAAAATCACCAACAGAAAGCACAAAAACATGAAAAACTTGACACTAAATGTGCTTTAGAAAAGAAACTTGTTATATGTGAGAGCTGACAGGACAGGGCAATGTGTTGCCTGATTTGACCTCAGATAGAACATGTGTTGGGTGACTCAGATGATTCATTACTTTATATAAGTTTGTAAATGACTGTGAACTTGCCCTGAGTATCCATTTGGGGGGTTACAAACACATTTTGCAAGTAGTCAAATTTACAGATGCAGAATCCCTGAATAATGAGAAGCAACTGTACGTTAGTATGATCAATAGTGTCCTACGTTTCTCCAAGGCTCTTTTCATTGTTTCTCATTCTTATATTTTTCTGCTCTCAGATTCTATGATCTCTATCAATCTGTCTTCATGTTTACTGGTTTAATCTTCTACCAACTCCCATTTCCTGTTGACCCCTGAAGCAAAATTTTTGTTTGATTATTGGACTTTTTGAACTCCAGAATTTCCTTTTGGTTCAATTTATAATTCCTATTTTTCATTGATCTTTTCTAATAGGTGAGACATTATCATCACATCTTCCTTTAATTCTGTAAGTATGACTTTCTTTAGTTCTTTGAACGTATTTGTAATAGCTACTTTAAAGTTTCTGTCCTCATAGTACAACATTTGGACTCTCTAAAATGCAGTTTCTTCTGCCTGTTCTTTTAAATCCTGAAAATATGCTTTTTTGTTTATTTGCCTTTCTCATAGTTGGTATTTGTTTGGTTCCACACTGGATATTTGATAATATATTGTAGCAGTTCTGATACTAACACCCTATTTCTAGGACTATCATTGTTTACTAGTCTACTTGTTTGTTTGCATTTATTTTCTAGTTAGTTGCTGCTTTGGTTGAGTGAAATTAGTTTTTCCCAAATGTGCAACCCTTAATGTTGTGCTCAGAGAGTGCAGGCTTGAGTATGACTCCTCCTACCCCACGAGGTTAAAATGGTTGTATCTCCGTCCTCTTTGACTATCTCTTTCTGTGAACTCCCTTTTATGCTACTGCTTTAGTTGCAGATGAAATATCATCTGCATTGCTATTGGATGCCACAGTTAGCCTATGCTAATTTCTAGCTGATTGCTCTATTATTTTGATAGCACCCTGGTAAATAAATTACTCTGAAGTCTGATCTGATTCTGCTTGAACAGAAACAATCTGATTCCAGTTTGTCGAAGTTGTCTTTGAGGCCACATGTTAAGGCTTCCTCCACCCCCAGGACTTTCCTGGGCGCTCAGATGGTAAAGCATCTGTCTACAATGCAGGAGACCCGGGTTTGATCCCTGGGTTGGGAAGATCCCCTGGAGAAGGAAATGGCAATCCACTCCAGTACTATTGCCTGGAAAATCCCGTGGACAGAGGAGCCTGGTAAGCTACAGTCCATGGGGTCGCAAAGAGTCGGACATGACTGGGCGACTTCACTTTCGCTTTCACCCCCAGGAGGGTTCTTCTTTGCTGCTTCTTTCCTCAGTTATTTCTACTAACCTTCTAGATGTTCTGCCTTTTCTCTTATTGCTGTGACAGAGCTATAAGCCCCCAACTAATTTACTTATCACGAAAATCACGACTGTTGTTTCCCGTGTTCTTAGGCTTGAACTTCTCCACACTCTGTTCCATATAAGATGAGTCCTCTTAGGGAGAAGTATGGAGTGCTTTGTTCTTTCAGCCTTCCTCTTCTTCTTGGGCAGAATGTAATTGCTACTGCTTCAGAGTTTAAGGTGAGGACAGCACCCTATTTCTCTTGCAGAGACACCCATGTTCTACGAGCAGAGTTCTAGGCAAAGATACTCTATGGTCGTCTTGGGTTTCTTCTCCTAACAAGGAACCTTAGCTACACTTGTGAACTAAGACAAGGATGCTAAAGGTCCAGTATTCTCAGCCTGTCATGCCTGAAATAGAAGTTTTGTCCTATGACAAGGCCCAGGTAGAGGAAGAGGGCCTCTACCTTCCTCTCTGTCATTTTTGCCTGAAATAGAGCTTTTTCCACATGAAGCTGGGAGAGGAAAAGATGGGAAATAGGTGGTCGGCTCCTCTTGCGTAGATACCGTAACCCTAGGCTTGGACTGTCGTGAAAGACTTACTCCATCTTCTTCACTTCACATGCCTAGAGTAGACCTCCTGTCACTTTACCTGGGAAGGGAAGGGGGCAAGTCATAGTTCAAATGGCACTGACTCTGTTCTTCCAAAAGTTAGTCGATTTTCTTGAATGAGTGTTTCTCCATTTGTTATATGACCTTAGGGTGACTTCCAGAGATATTTAACTTGTTTTCTATTCTTTGATCATTTGTTTTTTATTGGGAAGAGGATCCACAGAGTTCCTCACATCATTATTCTAGAAGTGCTTCTGACTTGACTTTTCTGGGATGTTTCACTGTTTATAACATCTGTATATCTAAATACTTTTCCCATCTCTGATAACTTCTCAAAAAATTGTATTGTGACAGAACATACATCATCCTTTATAATCTATTATGGTCACTTCATGTTGGGAGTTCTAATTGGAAACTGAGACAGGAAAGCCTTTTCTGCTTCCTTATTTCCATCCTTAATTGAGGTTTCAGCCACTATATTGTCAAGGAGTAACTGTGGGCATAGGAAGACAATAGAGAGTTTATTTCTAGTCCTATTTTCCAGTCCTTTCCTAGCTCAACGCTTGAGTATTGGAAATGCTTCTATATGTCTTTTGGCTCTTTGATAGGAAGTCAGCTCTTATGTCATCTGCCTGTATCCTCCACACTATGTTTGTTTTGTTTTAAACAGTCTTTTGGACTCTGTGGGAGAGGGAGAGGGTGGATGATTTGGGAGAATGGCATTGAAACGTGTATAATATCATATATGGTATGAATCACCAGTCCAGGTTCGATGCATAATACTGGATGCTTGGGGCTGGTGCACTGGGACAACCCAGAGGGATGGTACGGGGAGGGAGGAGAGAAGGGGGTTCAGGATGGGGAACACGTGTACAGCTGTGGCGGATTCATGTTGATGTATGGCAAAACCAATACAATATTGTAAAGTAATTAACCTCCAATTAAAATAAATTTATATTATAAAAAAAAGCTATGTGTTAAATCTACAAGCTCTGGATCTTACATTTTAAATCATTTTACAATGCCTTTCTCTTTCAAAAGTCACAACTGTTATAAATCACAAGTGTTTTTACTTTCAATAAATTGTCTTTTCAAGAAGTCTTCAATAACCAAGACAGAGAATGTTGCTGTTTATTCCTGCCTACCCTTAAGGGCAAGGGAAATGGAAAGCTATCACCTCTGTCCAACTGTTAGGAGTAGAGAGAGCAGTGAACACAAGGAAACTTGGACCCAAAATGTCAATGAACATTTCACAATATTATCCTGCTATTGCTTTAGAATTTCTTGGCAAATCACATGGTGTTTTTATTTGGAGGAGGGGGACTGTGGAATGGTAAGTGTGGCTGCTAGTAAAAGCTTGGTTGGTTCCTTTCTTCTGTACAAACCAAATATAATTTAGAAAAGAAAGAAGAATAAAGAAGTGAGTTACTTACTTTCCTATGGTTTCTTTTAAAATTATGATTCCTAAAACCTGTTTTCTCTTAGCTCTTTTCAGAGTTTCCATTCCCGTATGATGAGTCCAGAGTGCCCTGAATGTCTGTGACATGCCATGTCCATCTTTTTTGCATTTATAGAATGTTGTGGTTTGCCCTATTTACATAGACTTCAGTTGAACATTGTCGTTCTCTGTTTTTTATGTGAATTCTACTTGATTTTTTTCAGCCACATTTTTTCAAATATGTCTGAAAGTCAACACCACCAGAGCAACAAGGGCAAATGTTCCCTCTAAAAGAGGCAAAGAATTCGTTATAAGTAATTTTTACTAGGAAACAAATGGGAATATTTTGTAAAAAGTAATAAAATGAGAAAGCTACCAAAATTGTTAATCATTCTTTCCCAAGATCAGAACACCCATCAGGTCAAAAGCCAGGAGAAAATTTTGAGGATCATTAAATCTGGTATGTTAGGTTAATATTTTTACTGGCTCGTCTTTCCTGAAATGTCCAACTTTTTTCTTTTAATTTAGTCATCCAGCCCTGTCACTGGTCAGTGAGTCAAGGAATGGATTTAACAATAGATACTGATTGAGAGGTTGCCTTTTCCTGACTTGATTTTCAAAAATCTGGATCCTTAATGAGATAGGAAGGATTTGAAGCTTAGACAAATTATTTTAGAGAGTATGATAGTCAGAACAAAACTTTTCTGCTCCCCACCTTAAGAAAAAGGACAGATAGAGAGTAATTCAACAGTGGTGGATCCCATAGAGAGAATCCCTGTACTATCTTCATGGACCGATTCCTGGAGAGGTAGAATGGAGAGGCAGGAAATCCCAACCAGATTTTTGCTCCATGCCCAGGTTGATCCTAAACAGATAGTAAGTTCCAAGTATAAAGAAGCTCTGTTTTTATCTCCGGCTTCTTCCTCTCCTTCAAAATTCCCATAACCTACCATTATGTTGTATGAGTGACAGAATAATCTCCCTATGTCCAAGACTTCAAATCAAGGCAGTGTTGAAAGAAGAGAGCTGTCAGACATGAATGAACCATGTATATGAAATTAAATTATATGACCTTGGTAATCTGTGTGGACTAATGACAGAGACCCAAACAGGACTAGGGATTAGCTGTGTAGACAAAAGATACAAAGGTCCAGATGCCTATAGCTTTTCTTTATTGTCCAATAAGACTGCTAAACTTGAGCTGTCACACTTGTTTTCTATTAGTAGGTAAAAGGTATTTCTTTTCTATCAAGTTTCTCATACAATATTTTCTTACATCTCATTGCCCAAAATAGCTATATAGCCATGTGTGCTTATTTGCTCAGTCGTTTCTGACTCTTTGCAACCCCATGGTCTGTAGCCCAATAGGCTCCTCTGCCCATCGAGTTTTCCAGGTAAGAATGCTGGAGTGGGTGCCATTTCCTATTACAGGGTATCTTGCTGACCCAGGGATCAAACCCAAGTCTCTTTGGTCCTCCATTGGCAGACAGATTCTTTACCACCTGTATAGCCATACCAACTGAAAAATAGGCTAGAAAACACAGTGTTGAGTGGGATAATGATGTGTTTGGTTGATTAAAATTAGGCTTCTTATTAAGGGCTTATATTCAGGAGTGCTCTTCCTGTGGGACTCCAGTACTTTATCCCAGAAACTCTAGTAATCTTCTCGCTAGGCTCTTAACTCCCTCTTCTCAACTCAGAATATCCTGGGCTCCACTCGGGTTCTCCCTGCCTGCATTACAACTTTGACTTTTTCTCAAGTCAATAAGTTAGATCTCTGATGGGTTTCATTTTGTTTGTTTCCCACCATGAAGGATCACTTTTCCTTCATTGCCTGATACCCAGTGTCTTAAAAACCTTTGTTTCTTTTGTGTGTGTTTCAAGTAGGAAGGGTTAACGGGGTCCCTATTATTTTGTAGTGGCTGTGAGTGGAAGCTCCCTACTCTATTCACTTTTCCCTCCTATTTATTATTATACTCATAGCTCTCATCTGTTTGGTGAGTTCTTTGCAAATTACTTTGGTATTCTTTGTAATTTGCCAAAGTGTAAGTGAAGTTAGCATATGCACTTTACTTCCTGTCAGAGATAAAACTGCTTGTAAGTAGTCCTGTCTCTACTTACTAATTAGGCCTCCCTGCCCATAGAATTTGAGTCTGGGGGGATGGGAATTAGTTCAAGAAGAGAATGTGTTTGGAGTGAAATGGTGTGGACCCAGAAAGCAGTAAGCAACACCCTGAACAGACCTTTGTAGAAATGACTGAAGGCCAGGGTGTATGAAGAACAGATTAAGTTGGAATACTTATTCGATAACACTCCTGTGAACTTTAGCCTGATTCAAATTTGCAATTTGTGTGTGTGTGTGTGTGTGTGTGTGTGTGTATGTATAATGTTTAGCAGTTAATGTGTCATGATAGGAATGACACTGAATTTCAGGGACTGAGAGATAATTCAGGTCTGGTTTTAGAAAATGACTTCATTTTCTAGCATAAAATGTTTCAGGGTAGGTAATCTCCCATCTCTAAACTTCAGTTTCCTTTTCTTGCATATGGTAGGGAAGGGAATATACTACTTGATCTTTTTTGTTGTTGTCCAGTCACTTGCATTGTGTCCGAATCTTTGTGACCCCATGGACTACAGCATGCCAGGCTTCCCTGTCCTTCCCTATCTCCCGGAGTTTGCTCAAACTTACATCCATCCTGTTACTTGATCTTTACGTACTAAATTTCTATGTTTTATGACAGGTTTCTGTTTTAAGTGGACTAAGTTACACTTTCTATATACCTCACAGAGCCTCTTTATACCTGAGCTTTCTTTCCCCTGTCCAAACTTTTGCAATTCCTGGTAACCTCCAGGGTTTGTGGAGGATTCAAAGAGCTACATTAAGAATTTGGTTTGTTGCTCTTTCTTCCCTCCTGCAACTCAAATTTTTTGCTCACACACATACACAGTGTCACAAATAGAATTGGTGTCTACAACTGGAAATGCAGAAGACCTTGGGATAGAAATTGAGTTGAATATAGTGATTGGGTATTTTCTGTTGACAGATTTGTCTTGATAATTTGAGGAGCTGAGATGTGCTTGAGTTCTCAGTCTTAGGGTTCACAACAGTTTTATAGATTGGAATTCTACTACGACTGTATTATTTCCAATGCATTTCACAGGAGCGAAATATCTTCATACCACTAAACAGCATCTACTTGCAAGTGAAGAGGGAACAAAAGCTCATAAAACTGCAATAAAATATTTATTTGTCTTCAGCAATAGGATTAATTTTATCACTGTAGATTTATGACCCTAGAAATTTGTTGGTGGATATTTAATATATCAAAATAGCAGAACAAGGAGCTTGTATTAAGAAATGTGTTGTGAAACTTGTGATTTACCAGAGAAAACAGATTTTTTTCCATAGGACTTAATAAAACAGCAACAAAATTGAATTAGCTTGGCATAAAGTTTAATTGCCTGACGAAAGATTTGAGACTGCTGTTGCATTACTGTTTATTCGATATAACATCTCTTGGACTTGTGGATCCTACCCCCCACCCACACCCCCAGACTGACTGGGAAAGCTAATGATGGCAGTAGGATTGTAGTGTTAGTGTCCAGGAATCTTCCTTTTGATTTCCTCTTCCTAACACGAAGGAGGAAGAGTTCACTGCAGTGACCTTTCCCAAAGGAAAAACAGGACTGTATAGCTTGTTGCCTCCCTCAATGCAATTCCTCTGTTGAAAGCCTCTCTCTTCAAAAATTCCGTAGCTCTTCAGTGCTACAGTACCTTGTGAGAGTGCGCCTTAGTGACATTCAGCTTATGCATTTGGGTTTTTGTTTTTGTTTTTGATAGAAATAGCCTGATAGTGGAAAGTCATGAAAGAATATAGTAAATCTACAACCTTCCAGTTTTCTCTAGTTTGAGTTGTGGCGGTAAGTAAGAATTACTATCTTTCTGCTCATATTTTGTCTGACTCTTTGCAACCCCATGGACTGTCCATGGAATTCTCCAGGCTAGAATACTGGAGTGGGTAGCCTTTCCCTTCTCCAGGGGATCTTCCCAATCCAGAGATCAAACCCAGGTCTCCTGCATTGCAGGAGGATTCTGTACCAGCTGAGCCATAAGGGAAGCACATATATATGTTTCTTATCTTTTGAGCTCCTCTAAGAATTAGGTACACACTTAGGAAAAAAGCACAGTCTCTCGAGATTGTAATGTGGGAGCTAGACATCTTCATGTTCAGAAAGGTTAGAGGTATATGGTCTGACAGAGGCAGAACAACTTCGGTCCCCATAATTCAGCTACAACAGAATCTGAGAACAGAGCTACTAAATTGATGATACGGCCGTAGAGTTTACAACCAGAGACTGTCTCAGTTCTTATCCATAAAACTTGTAACAGCTAACCTTCTTGAGGACTGCTTTGTGAATTTTCAATCAGAAGGACAGTCCCCAAAGAGTGGCTGAGTCTGGATCATTGTTATGGAAAGTAATTGAGTAAGTGAAAATATGTATCATGAGAAGAAGCCTGGAGCTTCCTTTGAGTTTTATTCGAATGAGGGGAAGAAAAGGATTTTTTGTTTGTTTGTTTATCCTAGTGTCTCCTGGGGTCTTGACAATTTGTGTTTTTCAAGTATGTCATCAAAAAAAGCATTCACTTTCTGTCCCAGATCTGATTAACTCTCTCAGCCATTGGCATGCTCTTGATAGTAGAAGCATATGTACATTTGATGGAGTCTACAGGAGTCCAGAACGTTGAAGCTTTTGGGCTTAGTAATACCCAGTGCTTTTAGGCCACCCTCAGCCCTGTTACTGATTATCTACCCAGAGAAGATGCTAAAAATAACACAAAATAAATATTTGACTCGAAAATTAGCCATTTAGACTAAAAATTCCATTCAGACATTAAAAAATTAGGTCCCTAAAACCTGTGTGCTTTTATGGCATAAAAGAGATTATCAATTAACTTCAAAGTAACATGGTTATATGAATGCTAGTGTCTGTCTCTCAGGTCCTGATTAGAGTATCCAAATACATTTAATAATAGGGAAAAACTCACATGCCTGCTTCTTACTAACAGAAAAGATTATATGACTACACCATAGAAAAGAAGAAAAAGTATATACTGTTGCAAAAAAAGTATTCACAGAAGTTGAAAGCAAAGAATGAACAAAGAGATACAAACTCATTTAAATAAAGGAGTCATAATATTAATGCCAAACAGGTAGAAATAAATGCCCAACATATTAAATGAACCAATACTACTGCATTATTGATGAAGGACACAGCCTTCCAAGAAACTATAAATACCAATATTCCTTGCATTAAAATAACCAACATAAAAATACATAAAATAATCAAAATATACAATCTGTGTAAATCTAAAAGATGTTGAAAGAACTTCCCTGGTGGCTCAGATGGTAAAGAATCTATCTGCAGAAGACCCAGTTTCAATCCGTGGGTCACGAAGATCCCATGGAGAAGGGAATGGCTACCAATACCAGTATTCTTACCTGGAGAATCCCATGGACAGGGAAGCCCAGTGGCCTATAGTCCATGGGGTTGTAAAGAGTCAGATACTATTGAGTGACTAAGGACACATACACACACATACAAGAAAAGTGAAAAGAACACAGTCTTAATCAGTTCAGTTCAGTCGCTCAGTCTTGTTCGACTCTTTGAGACCCCATAAATCGCAGCATGCCAGGTCTCCCTGTCCATCACCAGCTCCCGGAGTTCGCTCAGACTCACATCCATCGAGTCAGTGATGCCATCCAGCCAGCTCATCCTCTGTTGTCCCCTTCTCCTCTTGCCCTCAATCCCTCCCAGCATCAGAGTCTTTTCCAATGAGTCAACTCTTCGCATGAGGTGGTCAAAGTACTGGAGTTTCAGCTTTAGGATCGTTCCTTCCAAAGAAATGCCAGGGCTGATCTCCTTCAGAATGGACTGGTTGGATCTCCTTGCAGTCCAAGGGACTCTCAAGAGTCTTCTCCAAGACCACAGTTCAAAAGCATCAATTCTTTGGCGCTCAGCCTTCTTCACAGTCCAACTCTCACATCCATACATGACCACTGGAGAAACCATAGCCTTGACTAAACGGACCTTAGTGGGCAAAGTAATGTCTCTCCTTTTCAATATGCTATCTAGGTTGGCCATAACGTTTCTTTCAAGGAGCAAGCTTCTTTTAATTTCATGGCTGCAATCACCATCTGCAGTGATTTTGGAGCCCCCCCAAAATAAAGTCTGACACTGTTTCCACTGTTTCCCCAACGATTTCCCATGAAGTGTTGGGACCAGATGCCATGATCTTCGTTTTCTGAATGTTTAGCTTTAAGCCAACTTTTTCACTCTCCACTTTCACTTTCATCAAGAGGCTTTTTAGCTCCTCTTCACTTTCTGCCATAAGAGTGGTGTCATCTGCATATCTGAGGTTATTGATATTTCTCCCGGCAATCTTGATTCCAGCCTGTGCTTCTTTCAGCCCAGCGTTTCTCATGATGTACTCTGCATAGAAGTTAAATAAGCAGGGTGATAATATACAGCCTTGACGTACTCCTTTCCCAATTTGGAACCAGTCTGTTGTTCCATGTCCAGTTCTAACTGTTGCTTCCTGACCTGCATACAGATTTCTCAAGAGGCAGGTCAGGTGGTCTGATATTCCCATCTATCAGAATTTTCCACAGTGTATTGTGATCCACACAGTCAAAGGCTTTAGCATAGTCAATAAAGCAGAAATAGATGTTTTTCTGGAACTCTCTTGCTTTTTCCATGATCCAGTGGATGTTGGCAATTTGATCTCTGGTTCCTCTGCCTCTTGTAAAACCAGCTTGGACATCTGGAATTTCACGGTTGACATATTAGTGAAGCCTGGCTTGGAGAATTTTGAGCATTACTTTACTAGCATGTGTGATGAGTGTAATTGTGCGATAGTTTGAGCATTCTTTGGCATTGCCTTTCTTTGGGATTGGAATGAAAACTGACTTTTTCCCATCCTGTGGCTACTGCTGAGTTTTCCAAATTTGCTGGCATATTGAGTACAGCACTTCCACAGCATCATCTTTCAGGATTTGAAACAGCTCAACTGGAATTCCATGACCTCCACTAGCTTTGTTTGTAGTGATGCTTTGTAAGGCCCGCTTGACTTCATATTCCAGGATGTCTGGCTCTAGGTGAGTGATCACACCAGTGTGATTATCTTAGTCGTGAAGATCTTTTTTGTATAGTTCTTCTGTGTATTCTTGCCACCTCTTCTTAATATCTCCTGCTTCTGTTAGGTCCATACCATTTCTGTCCTTTATCGAGCCCATCTTTGCATGAAATGTTCCCTTGGTATCTCTAATTTTCTTGAAAGATCTCTAGTCTTTCCCATTCTGCTGTTTGCCTCTATTTCTTTGCATTGATCGCTGAAGAAGGCTTTCTTATCTCTTCTTGCTATTCTTTGGGACTCTGCATTCAGATGCTTATATCTTTCCTTTCGTCCTTTGCTTTTCGCTTCTCTTCTTTTCACAGATATTTCTAAGGCCTCCTCAGACAGCCATTTTGCTTTTTTGCATTTCTTTTCCATGGGGATGGTCTTGATCCCTGTCTCCTGTACAGTGTCCTGAACTTCAGTCTATAGTTCATCAGGCACTCTATCTATCAGATCTAGTCCCTTAAATCTATTTCTCATTTCCACTGTATAATCATAAGGGATTTGATTTAGGTCATACCTGAATGGTCTAATGATTTTCCCCACTTTCTTCAATTTAAGTCTGAATTTGGCAATAAGGAGTTCATGATCTGAGCCACAGTCAGCTCCTGGTCTTGTTTTTGTTGACTGTATAGAGCTTCTCCATCTTTGGCTGCAAAGAATATAATCAATCTGATTTCGGTGTTGACCATCTGGTGATGTCCATGTGTATGCAGAGTCTTCTCTTGTGTTGTTGGAAGCAGGTGTTTGCTATGACCAGTGCATTTTCTTGGCAAAACTCTATTAGTCTAATAGATGAGTATTTTTACAGGCTTGGGGATATCAGTAATCTACAAATAAACTAGGAAGTAAGCCAATACCCTTCAGAGTCGGATTCTTTCACTCATCTCTTATAAAACACTAGAAAAATTTGGTTGCATTTTGAGCCATAATGGAAGTGTCAATATACTGCAAAATGCAGCCATTTAAGAGAAAATATTGTCTGACCATAATACAAGAGGGAAATAAACAAAATGAATAATACTCAGTAACTTGACCGTCTCCCAAGTTTCGCAGGACTGTGTTATGACTTTCTTTCTGTAGAAGTTTTTTGTTTGTCTGTTTGTTTTTGTTTTTAGAGAATTTGTTAATCTAAAGACATTCTATGGCCATCACAGTGACATCACTTAGCACTTTTCTCTTGTGGTTAATAATCTATGTACTGTAATTCTTTCCAAATAGCTCTAGTTCTGGTAACACAAGACAATGGGTTAAAATCTGAGCCTTTCACCCTTGCATTGAATACAGTGTGCCGTTGTCAGTACTAAAATGCCACTTAATTTTATTCCTTTATTTATTCTTATACATATCCCTATTTTCAAAGCCCTTTTCACTTTTTGACAGGTAAAAATTAAACTGATAATCTTCCTAACTGATTCTTAGACCAAAAGGGAATCTGAATGTAAGTTATATAATATATAAAAAGGTCAGTGGTAAGAATATTACATATCAACATTTATGAGAGATTTTCATATGCTCAGAAGGAAATAAATGTCTCTATATGCTTCAAATACTAAAGAATAAAAAAGGAATTTTTTTAAATTTAAAATTTCATTGATTTAAAAAAAGAATATCTAAAATAAAGCACAGGTTGGCAAACTCTAGTCCATAGGTCACTTTTAGCCCACCACCTGTTTTGGTGAATAACATTTTATTGAAACATAGCTATGCTCTTTGACTTTTAAATTTTCAATGGCTGCTCTTGTGCTGCAAGGGTAGTGTTGAGTCATTGTGACAGGGACTATTAGGCCTCAAAGTCATAGAGCCCTTTACTGTAACCTTAATCTAGGGCATATAAAGAAAAGGATTATGAAAAATAAAATTATAAACTGGTGATTTGAAAATTAATCTGAGATATGTCTGTTGTTTTAGCATGTTGTAACATGCATAGAAAACCATGTAATGTTATCCTATTTTGTTAGCATCATCTCATACTAAAACACTGGATGAAAAGCATAATGAAAAAAATACAGATGCATTTCTCATATGCAAGTGAAGTATTGGAAGTAAATATTATTAAATCTAATTCAGCAGTATGTTTAACTATTAATTACCTGCAACCAAGTGAAAATTTATGGCAGGGTGTATAAATTATTTACTATAAGTAAATATGCTAATATGCCTAATCACATCACATAGCCCAAAGCAGAGAAATCATACATTAATCTTAATAGATACAGAAAAACAGTTGGTCTCTTTTTATGATAGAAAAATATTAATCTAGACATGTAAAATATATTCTCAGTGTGCCACAAACAGAATACATACTCTGATGTTTCTCACAGTTAAACGTCAGAGATAGTCTTTTAAAGTCATAAATGGTATAAGAATATCTTCTATTTTCATGAATATTTAAGGGAAAAAAATGAAAGTTCCAACTAGTGCATAAGACGTTAAAGATTTGAAAAGAGGAAAACATTAAATTATTATTTTCCGATTATATTAGTATATTTCCTGAAAACAAAGTCTGGAAATTAATAGATCTGATAGTTGACCTCATTTAAGCTTCTTCAGTTGGCAAAGGGATTCCAGTGAGTTTGACATATAACATTTATTTGTTATGTCTTTGCATTTTCCTTCCTCATTTTTTCTTTGTATTTCATACCTTGACAGTCACAGGAAACTCTAAATCAGTTATTTCATGGAACATCTGTTAATTTGGGGTGTTCCTGTTAGTTTCAAGTTAATGCATCATTGGCTGAAGTATTTCAGAAATAGTGTTGTGTTCTCATTATATGCCCATTCTATCAGATGCACATGTTTTTCCTTTGTTCTATTATTGGTAGTGTTTACCTTCAATACGTTGACTAAAATGCTACTGACCATTCTAAACTTACTATTTTTCCATTTTTGTAATAGGTATTATACCAGGAGGTAATTTGCAACTATAAGAGTATCCTAGTCCACATTATTTTATTCATCTGTTTATTTATATGGGCATGTATTCATGACTTTCTATTTTATTCAATGGTTATAATTTGTTTCTATATATATTTAATTGCTCAAATTGTCCAGGGTGGCCAAATACTGAAAATTATCATATGGCCAGGATCTGCAGTGAATATATAAAGACATTTCCTATTCAACAATATCAAAATACACTGTTTCCTAGCTAAGTTTATATGTACAGCAATGTTAGATGTAACCACAAAAAACGAAAGCAATCTCAGGGTACGACATTAGAGGAACTAACAGAGATTTATACATCATTAAATATAGTGGGCTGTTGGATAGCCCTAAAATCATTAATGTTATTATGTTATTCAGGTGCTATTCATTACATCAGAAAATGCTCTTTGCAATATTAATGGAAGCAAGATAACTAGGTACCAAATTGTATATATTATAATCTCAAACACATTAACAAATAAAAGGAGCAGAAATTATATTAAAATATGTATAGTAGATCTTTTCAGTGATGGAGTTATGAGTGACTATTATTTTTTAAAATTTACAGATTTGCCACTGGGCATACTATGTTTTTATAATCGAACGGGAAAAAAAAGCAAAACAATAAAAAGCATTGGATCAGCTTCCCACAAATATTGATTCAGTTATTGGGCTAAGGGAAGTTTTACTACCTGGGACACTTTCATTTTCCCACTGTGCATCACTCCACAGGAGAAAAAAACATGCCAGCCTTTTTGTTTATGGACACTGGGCAGGATAATGCACCATTAAATCTAAGTTGGGATAATGATCATTATCTGCTAGGAGACCTGGAGAGGGTGGGTGTCCAGTAACTCTGTCTATATTCTACCATGGAAGCATTAAAAGAAATCTGCCCTCATATCCTTAGTGGGAAACATGGCCCTGAAAAAGGGTTAAACAGAAAGAAAAAAGGGTTAAACAGAAGTACACAACATAAACCACAAAAAATACAAGACCTATATGTTAAGTTCATTACTCTAAAAAAGATAAAATGTAGGATGTTCCTCTCGTGTGTACTATCATATTTATGAGGTCATTAATGTTTGCCAAAAACAGTACATGCAAAACTGTCTTATTCTTTCTTCTCTGGCATTATCATAATATGATCCTATATGGAGCTTTTGGTAAAAATTGGTATAGTCATTCATTATGCATTTATCTTATTTTAATCCTCTTTGGACTTGATCAGGATGACAATCCTTAGTGCTTGAGAAGTCACCATGCAAAGTATGAAAGCTCAAGATATATCTGCTTATTCACAAGTAAATAAATCATTCTTTTTAATCCTTTAATCTACTCTAGAAATTGAATAATCGAGCTAGAACAGGGATTGTTTCATCTGATTCAAAACATTTGGAGGTCAGAGTCTCAGATTTTTCACATGTTTATTTGCTCTAATTTGCATACTTAGTTAAAATGAACGAATTTGAAAACAAGTAACCAGAGGGTGCTGGATTAGCAGGAGTCTTAAAAGCTTTGCAGCTTCTTCGTATAATTATTGAGGAGGCATGTTTAATTAATATAATACCCATTAGTAACAATTAAATATAGCCAAGGTCAAGAAATGAACCCTTTTACCATTTACAGTTGGCATTTTAATTTTATAGTACTCTCAGCCCAGCAGAAATGTTCATTTATTTCAATGTAATATTCTGTGATACAGTTGGAACATCAAAAATCTCTCTTTTTCATGTCACTATAATACAGTAATTTACGGGTAAGAAATCATTTTAGTTTCTAGAGATATCTATAGGAGAATCTCATAAATGTGAAAGTTCAGTACTCAAAGGAATGAAGATGCGCATACAATTTCAAGTGACTGTGCTTTGCGAACTGGACTCTTTCCGAGCTGAGTGAAAAATAGAATGAAGAGACTTAAATAGTTACTCCGTTTCCTAATCCCACATCTTGTACCTCAATTGAAAGGGGTTAAGAGCCCATTAAATTCTCTTCTTGGTCCATAAGCTTCTTTTCAGTACCTTTCCCAGGTTGCAAAGAAAATTTCCTGAAGGTTAGCCATTAAAGATTACTATACTCCTGAAAATCCTTGACTTATGTCTTGAAACATGGGGTCATTTTAATTATCTATGGATGAAAGACTGGTTTGACTTCAACTCACTTTAGGTGTCTCTTATGATGTATAACATCTTAAGGTTCTGAAAAACTATCTCCCTCATTACAATCTAAGAAATATCATATTTACTCAGCTTTTTGTTTTTATTTCTGCTTTATTTAATTCATTACTACTATTTCATCAACTCTGATTTCTGTGAATGAGGGAAAAAAATCTACAAAAAAAAAAAAAAGAAACAGAGATTATGGAGTTATCTTTTTAGTTTCCATAATGAAGCTACCTTCTCTTTTGTTAAAGCTGTAAAAATTACCATCAATGAATATTATAAGAACCAGAGGATAAAGGAGGTGGGATAAGAAAGATACTGACTGTTTATGTGAGTGAAAATTTTCATGAATAATACCTGTTCTATGTTCTCAAATTAAAAAAAAAATTACAGTATTAATTTTAAATTATTTTTATTGGAGTACAACTGCTTTACAATATTCTGTTATTTCTGTACAGCAAAAGTGAATCAGCTGTAGGTATACGTGGGAAAGATTGGGGGCAGAAGGGGACGACAGAGGATGAGATGGTTGGATAGCATCACTGACTCAGTGGGCATGGGTTTGGGTAGACTCCGGGAGTTGGTGATGGACAGGGAGGCCTGGCATGCTGCGGTTCATGGAGTCACAAAGAGTCGGACACGACTGAGTGACTGAACTAAACTGAACTGATTCATGTATCTCCTCTCTCTTGACCTTCCCTGCCAACCACCCGTCACTCTCAAAATTTTTCAAAAGATAGTTTTCAGATAGAAGAGAGATGTAGCTCTAATAGTTATACTTTTCTATGAATTATATGTGTAATATATTTAATATATATGAAATATATGTTTATTACAGAGTTGTCCTATATTAGTTGTGATTAATACTTGGTCTTTTGAAGTTCAAGATAAATCAAGCAAGATGAATTGGGTAGGAACATTTGGACAGAGTAAGGTTTTTTCACATCTGAAGCTGAAATCTTTCACCTGGATGAATTTGCCAAAGCCCAGAGGATTTCCCACAGTTCTAAGGTTTGGAAACATGAAATTTTTAGAATTCTAAATACAATTTCTTTTCCCACAGGAGGACTCACATTAAACCAGCAAACATAAATAGTGTGTAATAACAGAATGGCAAGTTGTGAATGTAATGATTAGCAAAAAAAAAAAAAAGAAGAAATCACAGTACTCTCTATCTCTTTGAAGTGTACTCTGACTTGTGTTTGAGCGATCTGGATGTCAAAAGCAACTGGGATTCATGAACTTTTCTATGTATATTTTACACCTCAGTGAAATTTACAAAAACAAAGTGAAATCTCTGAAACCCAGGGTCTAAGACTTTCCAGAGTAAACAGTAAGGACAATTCTCCTGGAAGTTTGGGTGGTGGTTTCTAAGGGCAAAGGGTAATAGCCACTGCAGTTGTCAGTTATGATTTGAAACTTTAAATTCTGAATCAAAGATGCATGTGTTTCAGAGGAACCTTGGAAATTTGGATGGATGGTTGCCCTAAGAAGACCTTTAGTTTCTGAGTAGTGAGGATGACTCTTTAATGATTGATGGTTTTTCTGTCAGTTGTCTGAGATAACTTTTCTTACTTAATTTGGCAAAACATTTGCTGGTCTTTCCTCTAAACCAGAGGTCAAGATGTAACTCCTACAAAACTTTCCAATTGTTTCCATTTATTCCAAAACTCCTTGACCCTATCAACCTCTCTTACAGGGAACATTTCAAAATAATTGTAATTTAAATTTGGAGTTACAACTCTCTGAAAATGTGACTCATGTATTTTATTGGTGGACCTTCAGCTCTCAGAAACTCTGAAGTATTGAACAAGTGGACGCATTGTGTTTATGGGTAATTAGAGCTACTCTCTCATTTATCACTGGTAGCTCAGATGGTAAAGCGTTTGGGTGATCTTGAGCTAATTGTGAAACTTCTCTAAGCTTTAGCTTCCTTGTCAATAAAGTTAGCTCCAACATATGTAATATTTTGTACATAATAGTATACAATGTATAGGTGAGGTGTGTTGTGTGTGCAGTGACTATGATAAGCATTGAGTACTATAAACGACTTTATCTCCATCCTTTGCGGTTAGTCGCTCAGTCATGTCTCACTCTTTGTGACCCTATGGACTGTAACCCACCAGGCCTCTCTATCCATGGGGATTCTCCAGGCAAGAATACTGGAGTGGGTTATACCATGCTCTCCTCCAGGAGGTCTTCCCAACCCAGGTATTGGACCCAGGTCTCCTGCATTGCAGGTGGATTCTTTACCCTTGAGCTAATAGGGAAGCCCCTCCATCCTTTATTGTTTAGTAAATACATTCTTACAAGTGTATCAACAATTGAATAGACACCTCTATGAGATCGTGAGGTCTCAGATAACAAAGGATCGGTTCTCAGCTGGTCAAATCTTGGTGGTGTTGGGGAAGACTTGAGAGTCCCTTGGCTGCAAGGAGATCCAACCAGTCAATCCTAAAGGAATAGGATATTTATTTCTGAATATTCATTGGAAGGACTGATGCTGAAGCTGAAACTCCAAAACTTTGGCCACCTGATGCGAAGAACTGACTCACTGGAAAAGACCCTGATGCTGGGAAAGATTGAAGGCTGGAGAACAAGAGGACGACAGAGGATGAGATGGTTGGATGGCATCACCAGCTCGAAGGACATGAGTCTGAGCAAGCTCTGGGAGTTGGGATGGACAGGGAAGCCTGGCGTGCTGCAGTCTATGGGGTCACAAAGAGTCTGACATGACTGAGCGACTGAACTGAACCATAATTTTGCTTGGGGATAAGAGGAAGGAGATTCAGAATGAAGCAGGGATAAGTGCCAAGAAACTTTGTCCCTCAGAACCTTTCCACATTTGAGTTTGCCATGTGTAAGAGAGAATATGGATTAGGAGTCCTGCACTTCTGATTTAACTTCTTCCCAGCTAGCATGAATCAGAAGCCCAAATTTCAGTGTATCTCTCTGCTTTCCTTTATTTTTATTTTCCTTCTCTTTCTTCTTGCTTTTTAATGAATTATCAACCTCTTTTTTTGTTTGCTTTTATTTTTTCCTTTTGTTGTTCTTATTGTCTAGTCGCTCAGTTTGTGTCTGACTCTTTGTGACCCCATGGGCTGCAGCATGCCAGGCTTCTCTGACCTTCACTGTCTCCTGGAGTTTGCTTAAAGTCATGTCCATTGAGTTGATGATGCCATCCAACCATCTCATCCTCTGTCACTCCCTTCTCCTCCTACCCTCAATTGTTTCCAGCATCAGGGTCTTTTCTAATAAGTTGCTTCTTTGCATCAGGTGGCCACAGTATTGTAGCTAGGCATCAGTCCTTCCAATGAATAATCAGGACTGATTTTTTTTTGGATTGATTGGTTTGATCTCCTTGCTGTCCAAAGGACTATCAAGAGTCTTCTCCAGCACCACAATTCAGAAGAATCCATTTTTCAGTGCTTAGCTTTATGTTCCAACTCTCACATCCATACATGACTACTGAGAAAACTATAGCTTTGACTAGATGGACCTACATTTTCAGGAGCTTTTCACAGTCTTCCATCTGTCTTTCCCTCTATTTCTCTTCAATCCACTTCATTTAACTAACCTCATCCAGCCTTTCCCTCAGGTCCCCCAACATGTGGTACTCATATGTTCAGCCAGGTTTTTTTCCCTATTCCATAAGCCCTCTGTGCTCACTCCTCATGTTGCATATTGTCCCTTTCTTGAAGGCTCTTTGCTGTCCTTCTTCTATAATTATTCAAAACTCAATTGTACCTCATCTAAGAGGCCCTCACAGAAAAGGGCAGTGCTTTTTGAAACCCTTCTTTAAATGAAATCCCATAGCAAGTCTAATTTGTCCTCCCTGACCTGGTAATTAATTATCCATTGACCCCATCATATAGGGTATGTTGTTTTTCTTATGTGTTATTCTTCTTTACATAAAAAAGATTTTAATGATTTGAACTAGGAGCTATGGCATTTTCTTTTTCATTTTCATACAAGGCTCTGTGATATGAAGTTAACATCCTTTCTCTCCACTTCCCATTCACCCTCAGCACTTGTTAAACATAAAGGATACGTGGAACTTGCTGGTTTACAGGTTTTTTGTAGTCCTTGGTTCTGGTCCTTGGGTCTAAGCTGCAGTAGTATAATGCTAATTTGATTGATTTTTTGTTGTCACATGATTCAGGAATTAACTAAATCATTACAAATTTAGAAACATATAAGATATTATAAGAGAGCCAATGGATAGCACAACCTTAGGCCCAGGGGAGAGTGCTGTGCAAGTCATAGGTTGGTGGGGTTCGTATTTAATGATTTAGCCTTCTAATATTCCTTTGTAATTAAGAGATATGCAAATATATAGTTAATATTTAACAGTATTGGTTAAAAGAAGAGAAAAGAGAGAAAGGGAGGGAAGAGAGAGATCTTGAAGACTCTTTGAAATTCATGAACAAATATGATTGGATGGGCAAAGAAAAAAACCAAAGGCTGACCTCCTACAAATAAGCTCAGGAAAGAGAGAAGGGCTCCTCTGATATACAAGTAGAATGATTAGACCTCTAGCACCTTAGGAAATCTGAATAGTCTGAGCAATGTTGGCAGAAGCCACACTAAAGAGCTTGCACAGTTCTGCAAATGTTTCACCCAAAGAAATCTGGCATGGTGTTCATCATCCAGCTAATCCTAACATGCAGACATTTCTGAGAGTGAAATCAGATCTTTCTTTGCCAGAGTGTGTTCCTTATTTGGGCAACTGGGTCAAATCAAGAAAGGCCAATATAGGCTGCCAGAGTAGACAAGGAGAGGAGAAATAAAAGAACAAGACATATAATTCATCAGTGATTTCCTCCCAACATTCTTAGCCTCCACCTTGCCTCCATCTTACTGGTAATACAGGAACAAGGTCAAGGATCCGGTAAAAGGTATCTATAGAAAGGGAGTAAATATAGAAAATAAAGTAACTTAAAACATAAAATTTTCTTTCTAGGGATAATTGTGATGATAGTTCAGTAATAAAATAAGATCAGATGAAGTCTGAAGAAATGTTAGAAAACCTGGATAAAGTGGAAAAACATCTGTTTGAAGGCATCAGAATGTTAGAGACACAAAGACGTGTGGGCCAAGTTCTAGAGAGAAGGGAAACAGAGACAGGATTGACATTTGGCCCAGCTTTTCTCCTTGGGACATTTGCTGATTCAAATCTTACAGCCTAGGGGCTGAGAAGCCAAGGAGTTCAAAAGACTACAAGCAGAGAAGCCAAGTGGCAAAAGCTCAAGCACAAAGCAACAACTTTTTGACAAGCTAAGTCTCAACAGGGCTGATGGAACCATTGCATATAAAGCCTGAGCAGTACAAGTACTTGGGAATGTTCACATGGTAATTTCAAAGGGCAGCACCCATGGAGGAAGGACAAGCCAGAAACAGACCAACATTCACAAAGACTGAGAACCCCTTTGAATGAGCTCAAACTGAGAATGGACTCAGGTTACCAGTCCCCATCGTAACTGTCTGCTATGAGCAAAAAGAGATCTTTTCAAAAGAAAGATAACGACATCCAGAGTAGAGGTATCTTTACAGTTTCCTAAAGTGAAAGTGAAGTTGCTCAGTTGTGTCCGACTCTTAGCGACCCCATGGATTGCAGCCTGCCAGGCTCCTCTGTCCATGGGAGTTTCCAGGCAAGAGTACTGGAGTGGGTTGCCATTAAAATCAGCCCAGTTTCAATATAAAACATAATTTGACATACCAGGAAAAAGACTAAATGGTCAAGAGCCCCAAAAGGAAAAGACAATATAAGTCAGCACAGCAGGACAAGATATTGGAGTTTTCAGTCATTAGTTAAAACAACTATGATTTAACAAAGAAAATACACACATGGCAAATAAGTTTATGAAAAGGTGCTACATGTTATATAACGTTAGGGAATTTTAAACTAAAATGATGAGCTACCAATACATACCTATTCAAATGGCTGAAATCCAAAACAATTGAAATACCAAAGCTGGTGAGGATATAGAACAATAGGAATTCTCATTTGTTGCTAGTGAGATTTGACAGCTTCTTATAAAAGTAAACATACTTTTATCATACAGTAATCTTGTCATCATGCTCCTTGGTATCTGCCCATAGCAACTGAAAAGTTATATCTATATTAAAAACCTGAATGTGGGTGTTTATAACAGTTTCTTTCTTAATTGCCAAAACTTGGAATCAACCAAGATGTTTTCCAATAGATGAACCAGTTGGCTTCTCTGCTTATAGTCTTTTGAACTCCTCGGCTACATACAAAGGAGTAGCATTCAGCAATAAGGAAAGTCTATGAACCCATGAACAGACATGGAAGCATCTTAAATGCATATAGCTAAGTGAAAAAGAGCCAGTCTGCAAAGGCTATGTACATACTGCATGATTCCAACAGTATGAAATTTAGAAAAAGGCAAAACTGTGGCCACAATGAAAAGATCTGTGGTCACTAGAAGTTGTGAGAGGGAGAAAAGGATAGGTGAACCATGGAAATTTAAAGGCAGTGAAACTTCCATGTGTGGTTCTGTGATGATGGATACACTATTGTCAAAAATCACATAATGTACCAAACAAAGAGTGAAGTCCAAAGTAAACCATGGGCTTTAGTTAGTAACAAAGTGTCAATATTAGTTTGGTAACTATATCAAATATGTTACACTACCATAAGATGTTAATAATAAGGGAAAGTGGGTAAAGAGGGCAGGAGGTATGAGAACTCTCTATGTGTTGTTCAGTCGCTAAGTCATGTCCAATTCTTTGCGAGCCCATGGCCTTCTGCTTGAATTTATGTCTAGTGAGTCAGTGATGCTGTCCAACCATCTCATCCTCTCAGGGTCTTTTCCCATGAGTTGGCTCTTCGCATCAGGTGGGCACATGTTGGAGCTTCAGCTTCAGCAACAGTCCTTCCAATGAATATTCAGGTTGATTTACTTTAAAATCGACTGGTTTGATCTCACTGCTGTCCAAGGGACTCTCAAGAGCCTTCTCTAGTACCACAATCAAAGCACATCAATTCTTTGGTGCTCAGCCTTCTTTATGGGCCAATTCTCACATCCATACATGACTACTGGAACTCTATACTTTCTGCTTCATTGTAATATAAATTAGAAATTGCTCAAAAATAATCTATTAATTTAAAAACAAATCTAGACCTGCATACAAAACTTGCAGATGAATCCAGCCACAGCAGCATTATTTAAGTAATCCCAAAGTGGAAATAACCCAAATGTCCACTAACTGATGAATGAATAAATAAGTTACAATAATAACCATACCATGAAATGTGGTTCAGCCATATAGAGAAATCATGTAGTGATACATGATTTCTTGAATGGACCTACAACATAGATGGACCTTCAAACCATGCTAAGTAATTGTATAATTCAATTTGCATGAAATGTCCAGAATAGGCAAATCTATAGCAGCAGCAGCAGCAGCAGCAGCAGCAGCAGCATAAAGACAAAGTATATTAGTGGCTGCCTAGGGTTTGGAAAAATGGGGAGTAAGTGACTTATAATAGATTCTTTTTCTTTTTTGGAGAGAGGTGGACAAAAAATTTAAAATTGTGGTGGTAAATGCACAGCACATCAAATTGTACATTTGAAATTATATGGAAAGTGAATTATATCTCAATTAAAGTATTATTTAAAATTATGATTAGTTATTAAAAATAAATGGCAACATACACAATTTAAGCAAACATGGTGAAATGCAATCAAAAGAAAGTCTAGAATTTAAAAAGCAGTAGCTGAAATTAAGCACTCAGAAGAATGATTTGATGGTGTCATAGTCAAACAAAATAAAGGATTACTAATGTCAATTAAAAAATAACTAGACTAAAATTTGGAGGGAAAATGATGGAAAACAGAGAATCTATCCCAAAACCCTGGGGGCAGGAAAGACCATGGCATGAAAGTAAAAATGCCACCAGGCTCTCTTGGCACAAAGAGGGAACAGGCTGGCCTGCCTTCAGGTCATTGCTCTGCTGGGAGAGGGGCCTTTTACCCACCATGCAAAATGTTAGAGACCCTGCCCTCCAAGATGCCTTAAATAGCAGAAGCCAGGGCTACCACCCCAGCTCTCAGGGTAAGAGACAGCCTGGTTGTATCTGTCTCTTTCTCTCTCTCTCTCTCTCTTTTTTTTTTTTTTTTTTCATAATGGCAGAAATATGACCTAAGGGTCCTATCCTGTCCTATATATTTGAGGTGTTTCACTAGTAGTTGAGGCTGATTGGACAGGTTTGAGTCAAATTTACTTTGTTCCATTGTTAATTGAGAAACTATTTCAATAAAATTTTCTTAAGAAAAAAGGAAAAATGAGTACAAAAGACATATGGAGTACATATATAAACTACTGTGTCTAGCCAGGCCCAGGTCACACAACCTAGAGAGAAGACGCAATCTACCTGAATCACTAGGACTTCTCTGAAGGAAAAAAATGAGATTCTGATGCCAGAAGTGGAAGGAATGATTAAAAAAAAAAAAAGGTAAAATATAATCTAGATACATCAGTAGATACGTATTTCCCTGTGGTTTGAATCTGGTACAGACAATAAGAAAGGATGCAGCTCATAGTAGGGGCTGCTAGATTCTGCTGAGGAAAATGTGCTGTGGCAGTAGAGATTTTGAAGTTACATTTTAGAGTCCATATGTAAGTGACATCATGCATTATTTGTCTTTGTGTTATTTCACTTGGCATAGTGTCTTCCAATTTTATCCATGTTGTCTTAAACAGTTGGATTTTCTTCTTTTTTAAGATTGAGTAATGTTCCATTTTATATATACATCATATTTTCTTTATTCATTAGTGTACTGATGGACACCTAGGCTGTTTCCATATCTTGACTCTTGTGAATAATGCTGCAATGAATATGGGAGTGTAGACATCTCTTCAAATAATGATGGTGTTTCCTTTGGAAGTGGTAGTGAGGAAGAGCTTATGACAAATCGACCATGTGTTAAAGATGTTGGAGGAAAGGTCATTTCAAGGTCATACATAGTTTAAAATCATGACATTCCAGTGAGCCTGTGTGCATGAAGACTTGCTTTTTTTTTTTTCTGAATTTGAATACACTGCAAAGAAGTGTTGCAAAATGTTTGATCAGTATCAAATAAATAAATAAAAAGGATGGAAATACTTTGTCTTTTACTATGAAACTGGAGGAAAGGCAGGCCTTATAAGCAGCATGGGGATGAGGCCCACTAGAATTTTCTCTGATTATGGGGCTAATTTAGGAGAAGAAGGAGCAAGGCCAAGGAACAATTCTGAAAGCAAAATAAGACTGCTGAGTCTGCACCCAGTGTATGAGATTAAGTTTTAATGGCGTATGATGAAGTGGCCATGACACAGCTGGCAGAGCTGGTTGAGTTGCTGAAAATGGCTCTTGAAGCTACAGGAGTTGGACAGTAGACACAGAAAAAGAATAAGGTGAATCCAAAAGAGTGGAAGGACAAAATTAATAAAGAGCAAAGACAAAATAGAGAAGAAAACTGGTGAACTTGACAATACTGAAAGCGTGTTCTTTAGAAAGACTAGTAAAATAAGCAATATTTTGTAAATGCGATAGGGATGGGACTAGCTGTACAGCAGTATTTTTTTAATTACAAAAGAATACTATGCTAACTTTATACCAATACACTTGAAAAGCTGGGCAAACTAGATGATAATGAATAAGTTATATGCATCCAATATTGACTCATATTTGAGTAGAAAATATAAGTAGCTTTATGAGGTTAAAAAAATATAATCAACGATGTACACTTAAGAAAGATATCAGTTGTTTTCCACTTTATTAAACAAAGCTAAGAGTCTCAAGACAAAAATCAGATTTAGAAATTTACCCTAAAATTAACCAGAAGCACATTTCTTTTACGATATCAGGTCATAATGAATATTAGCAGATAGATTCCACCACCACATTTTTTAAAAAAGTTATAATGATCAAGAGGCATTTATCACCGTAAAGCAGATCTTTTTTAAGGGAAGATAAAGTTGGAATGAGGAGAGAAATGTGCATATCCAATATCAAAGCACACTTCAAAGTTTCAGTGGTTTAAAAAAAATCTACTGAACTATAATAGTACATCAATATATTGTTAAACTTGTATAGGAACCCATGTATATATAAGAAATACAATACAAGGTAAATAAAGTACAGACTGTCCTTATTGTAGAACTACAAAAATGGTCATACAAATTACACTGTGCAAAGTTGATCTTAATGACCAATGCGGAAAATATTATTGTTCCTTGATCTTAAAATCTTGCTGAGAAAACACTAGAAACTTGTTGGTTGTAGATATATATATAGACTTTAAAAGAGTGACTTTACTGTACACATGAAACTACCACAATGTTGTTAATCAATTGTACTCCAATATAAAATAACAAGTTAAAAAATGTTTTTAATCCTAAATGTAGAGCTTGATTTATATAATTGTTTTAGATGACAATTGCAAGTCATTATATAATAATGCTAACATATTTAGATATTACAATGTTTATTTTACTTAAAGATACATTCTTTTAAGCTTTCAAAATATAGTAAACCTTATTCTTAGTTAAGAGACTGCAACCTAAAACATTAGAAATACTGAGAATTAGCATGTTTTATTCTATTGTCAAAAAAACTTACACGACTTCTAGTTTTGAGCCCAACATGAAAGGAGCTTGGAAGTTGCCACTCTGTACTAACAAGTAAATATCTGAACAAACTGAAAAATCAACAATTCTTAGATACATTAGAGAAGTAAGGTCACAGGAAAAATCACCATGCCCAAAACTTGAGAGGCAGACACAGAATATAATAGCTTACTGGAAGAGAAATGCAAGAGCAGAAATCACTGTGAAAACCAATACTGAGGTAGGAAAAACTGAACTGTATTTGATGTATTTGCCAAAGGCTCAGTGTGCAAATGTCTATATGATAAAAATTCCAGGGAGGCCTCTATACTTTGGTGAATTTTGTCTCTTGAGCTCTGCCAGGCGTCACTACTGGGTGAAGAAGGTCAGAGTAAATTCCTCTTCTGGCTGAGGAGGGAAACAGAAACAATTTTGAAATACACCAGAAAATTCTACTATTCATAATAAGGCCTGCCCTCAGTCAATTCAGTTCACTCACTCAGTCGTGTCCGACTCTTTGTGACCCCATGGACTGTAGCATGCCAGGCCTCCCTGTCCATCACCAACTCCTGGAGTTTACTCAAACTCATGTCCATTGAGTCACTGAAGCTCTCCAACCATCTCATCCTCTGCTGTCCCCTTCTCCTCCCACCTTCAATCATTCCCAGCATCAGGATCTTTTCCAATGAGTCAGTTCTTCCTATCAGATGGCCAAAGTAGTACAGTTTCAGCTTCAGCGTCAGTCCTTCCAGTGAATATTCAGGACTAATTTTCTTTAGAATGGACTGGTTGGATCTCCCTGCAGTTCGAGCGACCCTCAAGAATCTTCTCCAACGCCACAGTTTAAAAGCATCAATTCTTCAGTGCTCAGCTTTCTTTATAATCCAACTCTCACATCCATACGTGACTACTGGAATAACCATAGCTTGGACGAGATGAACCTTTGTTGGCAAAGTAGTGTCTCTGCTTTTTAATAAGCTGCCTAGGTTGGTCATAACTTTTATTCCAAGGAATAAGCGTCTTTTAATTTCATGGCTGCAGTCACCATCTGCAGTGATTTTGGAGCCCCCAAAAATAAAGTCTGTCACTGTTTCCACTGTGTCCTCATCTATTTGCCATGATCTTAGATTTATGAATGTTGAACTTTAAGCCAACTCTTTCACGCTGCTCTTTCACTTTCATCAAGAGACTCTTTAGTTCTTCTTCACTTTCTGGCATACGGGTGCTATCATCTGCATATCTGAGGTTATTGGTATTTCTTCCAGCAATCTTGATTCCAGCTTGTGATTCATCCAGTCCAGTGTTTCTCATGTTGTACTCTGCATATAAGTTAAATTAACAGGGTGACAATATACAGCCTTGACGTACTCCTTTCCCAATTTGGAACCAGTCTGTTGTTCCATGTCCAGTTCTAACTGTTGCTTCTTGACCTGCATACAGATGTCACAGGAAGCAGGTCAGAAGTTCTGGTATTCCCATCTCTTGAGGAATTTTCCAGTTTGTTGTGATCTACAAAGTCAAAGGCTTTGGCATAGTCAACAAAACAGAAATAGACATTTTTCTGGAACTCTCTTGCTTTTTTGATGATCCAAAGGATATTGGCAATTTGATCTCTGGTTCCTCTGCCTTTTCCATATCCAGCTTGAACCTCTGGAAGTTCACAGTTCATGTACTGTTGAAGCCTGGCTTGAAGAATTTTGAATATTACTTGGCTGGCATGTGAGATGAGTGCAATTGTGCTTTAGTTTGAGCATTCTTTGGCAATGCCTTTCTTAGGGACTGGAATGAAAACTGACCTTTTCCTGTCCTGTGGCTACTGCTGAGTATTCCAGATTTGCTGGCATATTGAATGCAGCACTTTCACAACATCATCTCTTAGGATTCAAAATAGCTCAACTGGAATTCCATCACTTCCACTAACTTTGTTGGGGTGATGCTTCTTAAGGCCCACTTGACTTCACATTCAAGATGTCTGGCTCTAGGTGAATGACCACATCATCTTGATTATCTGGGTCATGAAGATCTTTTTTGTATAGTTCTGTGTATTCTTGCCACCTCTTAATATCTTCTGCTTCTGTTAATATCTTCTATTTCTGTCATTTATTGTGCCCATCTTGGCATGAAATGTGTTCCCTTGTCATCTCTAATTTTCTTGAAGAGATCTCTAGTCTTTCCCATTCTGTTGTTTTCCTCTATTTCTTTGCACTGATTGCTGAGGAAGGCCTTCTTATCTCTCCTTGCTATTCTTTGGAAGCCTGCATTCAGATGGGTGTATCTTTCCTTGTCTCCTTTTCCTTTTACTTCTTTTCATAGCTGTCTGTGAGGCCTTCATAGACAACCATTTTGCCTTTTGCATTTCTTTTCGTGTTGATGGTCTTGATCACTGCCTTTTGTACAATGTCACAGACCTCCATCCATAGTTCTTCAAGGACTGTCTATCAGGTCTAATCCCTTGAATCTGTCTGTCACTTCTACTGTATAATTGTAAGGAATTTTATTCAGGTCACATCTGAATGGTCTAGCAGTTTTTCCATTCAGTTCAGTTCAGTCACCCAGTCGTGTCCGACTCTTTGCGACCCCGTGAATCACAGCACGCCAGGCCTCCCTGTCCATCACCAACTCCCAGAGTTCACTCAGACTCACGTCCATCGAGTCCGTGATGCCATCCAGCCATCTCATCCTCGGTTGTCCCCTTCTCCTCCTGCCCCCAATCCCTCCCAGCATCAGAGTCTTTTCCGGTGAGTCAACTCTTAGCATGAGGTAGCCAAAGTACTGGAGTTTCAGCTTTAGCATCATTCTTTCTAAGGAAATCCCAAGGTTGATCTCCTTTAGAATGGACTGGTTGGATCTCCTTGCAGTCCAAGGGACTCTCAAGAGTCTTCTCCAACACCACAGTTCAAAAGCATCAATTCTTCGGCACTCAGCCTTCTTCACAGTTCAATTCTTACATCCATACATGACCACAGGAAAAACCGTAGCCTTGACTAGACGGGCCTTAGTCGGCAAAGTAACGTCTCTGCTTTTGAATATAGTATCTAGGTTGGTCATAACTTTTCTTCCAAGGAGTCAGCATCTTTTAATTTCATGGCTGCAGTCACCATCTGCAGTGATTTTGGAGCCCCAAAAAATAAAGTCTGACCCTTTCCACTGTTTCCCCATCTATTTCCCATGAAGTAATGGGACCAGATGCCATGATCTCCGTACTTTATCAATTTCAGTCTGTATTTGGCAATAAGGAGTTCATGATCTGTGCCAGAGTCAGCTCCTGGTCTTGTTTATGCTGGCTATATAGAGTTTCTCCATCTTTGGCTGCAAAGAATATAATCAGTCTGATTTCGGTATCAACCATCTGGTGAAGTCCATGGGTAGAGTCTTCTCTTGTGTTGTTGGAAGACGGTGTTTGCTCTGACCAGTGCATTCTCTTGGCCAAACTCTGTAGCCTTTGGCCTGCTTCATTCTGTACTCCAAGGCCAAATTAACCTGTTACTCCAGGTATTTCTTGACTTCCTACTTTTGCATCCCAGTCCCTGATAATGAAGAGGACATCTCTTTTGGTTGTTCTAGAAGGTCTTGTAGGTCTTCATAGAACCATTCAACCTCAGCTTCTTCAGCATTATTGGTCAGGGCATAGACTTGGATTACTTTTATATTGAATAGTTTGCCTTGGAAACAACAGAGATCACTCTTTCATTTTTGAGATTGCATCTAAATACTGCATTTCAGACTTTTTTGATGACTATGATGACTCCTCCATTTCTTCTAAGGGATTTTTGACCACAGCAGTAGATATAATGGTCATCTGTTAAATTCACCCATTCCAGTCCATTTTAGTTTGCTGATTCCTAGAATGTCGATGTTCCCTCTTGCCATCACCTGTTTGATCACTTCCAGTTTGCCTTGATTTGTGGACCTAACATTCCAGGTTCCTATGCAGTACTGCTCTTCACAGCATCAGACTTTACTTCCATCACTTAGTAAGTCCTGCCCTCAGGAGGGACTGTTTTACCAGAGGTCCAATCTATTGGGTTTTGTTGGGTTTTGAGACTGACTGACCTGAAGGAAGGGAAATACCCTACCCTACCCACTTAAAGTGAGAGAAAATGTTGAGTGGCACTTCCCAAATTCAGTGCTGAGGAACACATGCTCATTATAAGACTGAGACCTAATCATAAGACTATAGATGCTTCTGCAGCCCCACATCACTGAAGATCTGTTTGCTGCAGTTAATTCCACCAGTATACTGTGTCTGGCGTTTCAAGGAGAAAACTGAATCATATGAAATGCTTGGTTAAAACCACAAGTGGCAGAAAAAGAGTGGAATATAAAAATAGGGACAAAGAACAATGGCAATAAATGTGAAACAGGATCAGATATGATAGATATTAATCTAATGATATCAATAATCATTTTAAATACCAATGATTATACCAATTAAAAGATTGTCACAGAGCATCTAAAAACAAGATCCATTTATAAGAAATCTACTTTAAATCTTCATATAAAGACACACATAACTTAGAAGCAAAGGGTTGTGGAAAGGGATATCATACTAATTCAGAGAAGTTTGAGAAGCCGTATGAGTTTCAGTCAAAGCAGATTTGAGGGCACGGAAAATTACCAGGCACGAAGAAGGCTTTCCATAATGATAAAGGGGTCAGTTCTCCAAGAAGCCATAACAATTCTTGATGTGTATGTGCCTGACAAGAAAGCATCAAATTAGTGAGACAAAAACAGAACTGCAAGGAGAAAGAAAGATGCCCAGCATCATAGTTGGATATTTATACACCCCTCTATCCTAAATGGAGAGATCCAGCAGGCAGAAAATCAGCACAGACATAACTGAACTCAACAACACCATTAACAAAATGGATGTAATAAACGTCTACAGACTGCTTCATCCAACAACAGCAGAATGCACATTGTCTCAAGCTCACATGGCATATACACCAAGAGGGACCACATTCTGGGACATAAAGCATGCTCTAACAAATTAAAATAGCAGAAATCATATGAAGTCTATTCTATTCTCAGACCATGATAGAAGTAACTTGAAATCAATAGTAAAAAGAGAGGTGGAAAATTCCCAAATACCTAGAAATGAAGCTGTTCAGGTATCAACATTCCATGGGTCTTGCCCTCTGTATGTGAACATGCACAATGACCCAGCACCCAGAGACTTTGAAAGATGGGGCCTGATTGTTCTCTAATTGTGATATACATCTATCATTACTGTGGTGGTTTGTGAACTTGATAACAGCTGTGAAGTTTGGCACTTCCTCACTGTTAATACATGCTGGTATCTGAAATTTGTTCTGTTGGGGGGACAGGCATTATTTAATTAAATAATGGTAACTGAAATTCATGCACGAGCAAACTGTTCAGAGTGAGGACTGCCTGTATAGCATACATTGAGTAATGTTCCATGGTAAGAAATAAATACCTAGAGGCCTATAGGATGAGAATTCATATCTTGTTATGTGGAAGTCTTTCTCTAAGTGGAATGTGAAACTGAGATATAAAGAAAAAGAGAGTTGCTTTGACTTCATAAAAATGAAAGAATTCTGCATAGCAAAAGGCAACCCAAATAGAGTTGAAGATAACTGGCCAACTTGGACACATAAACATGTGACAATGTCTTTGGCCAACAATTCCTTTTCTTCACAATAGAATGAGGGAGGAAATCTCAGTGAGCCAAACCTCATGAATCGATAGATGAGAGGTTAGACTAAATTTCTCATATGGTGTGGATTTAATTTTATGGAATGCAGAGTATCTTCCAGTAGGAAATATGGAGTATTACCAGTTCAGTTCAGTCGCTCAGTTGTGTGCCCTCTTTGCGACCCCATGAATCGCAGCACGCCAGGAGTATTACCAGTCTTATCCAAATCCTTAGCAATGGACACAGGTAAACCTTGAATAACTGTGATGGCTGAGTTTCTTTTCTGTTCTACAAGAGAGAGAGAACAGTTAGCAGAATGTGTGTTTCTCCAGGGCAGAATTCTAGTATTGTCTCTGGACCACTGAGCTTTGCAAAAAATCGAAACGCACAGTCTCTGGCAAATCACTCTTAAACAATCCAAAGGGAGAGAAACGGAAAGGCTGATGAACTTGCTAGTCACCGTTGTGGTCCTGCGTCCTGAAAACAGTGATGATGGGGAGTATGTGATGTCACCCGTGTGAAACTTACAGGGCATGGAGATTGAGATGTACAGGGTGTAGATTCCAGTGAAGTTGAGTAGGGAAGAATGCCTCTCAGAACCCACCTCAGCTGAATTACTTATGGTCTCAACTGGGAAATGTTGATTAAGAAATGAGAGGATACAGGCAGGAGCAACTCCTGAAATAGTGCCTAAATAACTCAAATATTCCTAAGGAATCCTGCGGACAACTGTGTCAGAGAGGAGCTGACAAATGGAATATAATAAGCACAGAGATCATGCCCTTGTCAGCTAGCGCACGGAGAGCATTACTGATCCTCAGCAAATCCTTACTGATCCGCAGAAAAATGTACTGTGACTGGGTCTAAAACCTGACTGGAATTTTCCATAGATGTGTGATATTGGAGATGCGTTTGCAGCTGCACTTGCCAAATCACCTTTTCAAAGCACAGTAGGTCATGGCCAAAGGAGCAAGGGCTGCTCTGCGTGCTCTCAGGCAGAAAAGGATTTTAGAAATGCCAAGTTCTCTTCCACAAAGGAAGGGGTTAGCAGATTATGAATTAGTGATTAGTACAAGTGTCTGTGATCCCTCAACTAATTTCCATCTTGAAGCTGGGATATAAAGACCCAGGTGCTGGGTGGTGAGCCACAATCTCTCGGAATAGGGGCTTAATCAAGACTAGATGGGCTGAATTTGGGTCTCGGCATCTGGTACCAGCTCTTTTTCCAGCAGGATGCCTTTAGACATGTCCCTGACACCTTTGCATCTATAGCTTTTTGTTGTTGTTTGGTTGTTTAAATATATAAACTGGTGATAACACTACTTGGTGGCATATTCTATTTAAAAAAAAAAAACAACCTTTCATTACTCAATGCAAATCAAACAGTAAATGCGTTCTCTTAGTAAACCTGCTTAACAATTTTCTGGACTCTTCTGGTCTGGGCCAGATTCAGAAATACACAAGTGAAAGAGGAGACAGTACATCATGTTTTATTCAATTGGGTCTTGATACCTATGTGTGACTCTTAACCAAGGAGTATGCAGTAGTTAAGGACACAGATTGAAATTGTTTAGAGTGTGTCCTAAACTCTGACTGCCAGGATTTAAATCTTAACTCTGGAAATTGTAAAACCTGGGAAAAATTGCTTCCCTAAACTTCATTTCCTGCATCTGAGAAAAATCACAGTATCTACCTTGCTGTAGACTGAATAATACCCTTGTCCCTGAATGTCCACATTCTAATGCCCAGAACCTGTGAATGTCACATTAAATGACAGAAGGGATTTTGCTAATGGAATTAAATGAAGGCTATTGACGGGAAGATTATCCTGGGCTACCTGGATGGGCCCGAAGTCATCACTGGTGTTCTCATGAGAGAGAGGCAGAGGGAGATTTGACTCCAAAGAGAAAGTGATGATGAAGCTGGGTTTGGATTGATGCAGCCCGAAACCAAGGAATGCTGACAAGGAAACAGATTCTATCTTAGAGCCTCTGGAGGGGACATGAATGATCCTACCAACTCCTGATTTCAGTTCAGTGAAACTGGTTTTGGACTGCTGTCTTCCAGAACCATGAGAAAATGTGTTTTGTTTTAAGCCACCAAGTTTGTAGTAATATTACGGCAGCCATAGCAAACAAATGTGTGCCTCTTAAGAACTATTACCCCAGTTAAAATGTGTGACTGGAGGCACACTTAGTGGCATATGTGCGTGCAGCAGGTATGCCATCATAAGCCATTCTTAACAACCTGAATCCTTGGATTTGCAGGATCATCAAATCCAGTAGTGTGGTTGCCATTTATCTCCTTGTTCATCCTGGTAACATGTCTAGACAGCTAGTAGAGAGAGCTGGGTCCTTCTCCACAGGTCCTCTCACCTCTATTAATTAGAAAGAAAGTCAGAGTTGCTCGGCCATGTCCAACTCTTTGTGATCCCATGGACTGTACCCCCCGAGGCACCTCTGTCCATGGGGATCCTCCAGGCAAGAATACTGAAGTGGGTTGCCATGCCTTGCTCCAGGGGCATCTTCCCAACCAAGGGATCGAACCCAGGTATCCTACATTGCAGATGGATTATTTACCAACTAAGCCACCAGGGAAGCCCATGAGTACTGGGGTGGGTAGTCTGGCTCCTTTCTTCAGGGGATCTTTCTAACCCAGGAATCGAACTGGGGTCTCCTGCATTGCAGTCAGTTTGTTTACCAACTGAGCTACCCAGGAAGCCCTAATTAGAGGGAAGAGGTCACTTAAGATGTTACTTAAGTCACCTTATTCTTTTCCTTTCCTTCATGACTCTTCATCCAACTGGTCTTTATAAATTTTAAAGAAAACAAAGTCATTTCTCAATGGATTCAGATACTACCCCAAATTAATATTCCCAGTAAGTTCTTGTTTTTAGTTCCAGAACCTCATCACCAGAAATTCCTGAGCCTAAATCCCCCCTAGCTTCTGGGATCACTCATTTTTCTCATTTCTACCTTTTCCTTTCAGTTGAGCCTTGTCATTTTAGTCCCTTCTTTAAACACAACTCATAATCAGGTGACATGGCCAAGTGATGAATGTATAGATGGTTTGGTTTTAATCCTGGGTTTTTTGCCATCTACTTACTATATGACATTGGACAGGCTCTTTAACCTCTCTGAGCCTCAGTTTCAAAACAATAAATAATATTATAATAATACTAAAGATAGTAAAATAATAAAATAGTATAATAATACTAAAATACAAAAAAAAAGTATTATAAATAATATGTACCCAAGATTGCAATTGTGAGGATTAAATTAGTTTAATATTTGCTAAGCACTTAAAATAGTACTTGTTACAGTGTAAGCACTGTAATTGTGCTTGGTAATAATAATAAATGCAATTCCAAGCACATAACTTACTCAACTTTCTGTCATAACTTTGAGGTATGTATTTGATGAAATCAATAAAATCATTCTGTTTCAAGGGGAACAGAAAAATATTTTTGAACAATTGTCCATGTGGCTATTTCACCACGTTTAGTGTTTCCAAATTTCTGTACAACAGCCTGGGCTAGTCCAGTAGCAAATTAGAAATAGAGCTTATGTTCTGCACCTTTTACCTCACTGTCCCCCACCGCCCCCCCCACACACAAATCCCCATCTCTTTGGACATAAACTTCCATTTGTCCTCCATCTCCTGTACACCTACTTCTAAGAAAGTGTCTGGGTCCATCCATGTCATTACAAAGTAGCACTGACATATAAACACTATCATGTGTAAAATAGCAAGCTAGTGGGAAGCTGCTGTATAACACGGAGAGCCCAACCTGGTGCTGTCCGATGACCTAGAGGGGTGTGACGGGAGGGCCGAGGTAGGCTCAATTTATATATATATATATATATATATATATATATATATAAAATTATGACTGATTTGCTTTGTTGTATGGCATAAACCAACACAACATTGTAAAACAATTATCTGCCAATTTGAAAAACAAAGGTGTATGATCTCCAGCTTAGTGTGAATTTAAGACAAAGGTACCATTTACATCAGAGAGACAGCTTTTCAAGACTGGCTTTGTTTTTCAAGTTTGTTTTGTTTTCCTGTCTCTCCCAGCCTTCCAACCATGGACAAATACAGGAGATCCATATTATGGCTCAACACTTAGCACCTGTGCCATTCTCTGAGCCTGAAACGGGCATCTGGGCAACACTCCTTTCCTGGGACTGCTGAGAGGACCACGCCTAGCTCTGTCTCAGGCAAAGGATGAACTGCTGCTCAGGCAGCCCATTGCATCCCATCACCCTGGGTACACGGCAGTGACTGGTTCAGGGAGGGCCTGGGTGGGCTCCTCACAGTCAAGGGCTGTTTCTGGATCTCTAAGAAGAAAATATTTAGCGCAAGGAAGACATGCATCCTTGAGTCTGAAATTCTCAAATCTTCCACAAGCCACCTTCTAATTCTTAAGAGATATATGCAGGGGAAATGCCCTGCTTAATAATAACTAGAGTTTTAGCCTGAAGTCCCATGCAAAATGTCTAATCTTAAGAAACAGAAGAGGCCCTAGGTGAGATCTCACTTGTGGCCTAGACCAGTATTGGGCACAATATAGAATAAGGACTACCTGGCTCATAATTACCTGAAGTACTGTTGAAATCCAGACTGTTAACTCTTCCACAAAGCAAGGAAATTAAGAGTGGTGGGGCCAGAATTATGCAGTTTTCATGATTAGTAACTAGTCATTATTTCCAGTCTAACCTGAAAGCAATTTGGTCTCTTTTCTTTCAGGATCTTATCCTTACTTTGGTCTTACAGCTTCCAAACTGAGGAGGAGGAGGGACAAGTGTTCTGAAAAAGGAGGGGATCCAGGCAAGGAAACAGTGTTCAGTTTGAACATTTAAAAAATAGTTTATTCTGGGAAAATGGTGCAAGGAGAACAAAAGAAGGTGGGTCAAATTTTAGGAAAAGTAATGAAATTTAGTGAGCAAATAGCAGTTGAAGGGAAAAGCAAACTGAAATACAGCATCAGTTTAAACAGTTGATGTTAGAGACAGAAGTAGGAGCATCATGCCTACGGAGAGGAAAATACAGTTCTCCCATACTGTTGTCCCCAGGACTGAGCAGAACTTGGTTCATTTAACTTACTGGTTTTCAACCCATAGCATCCACCTGTAAATAAAACACAGGACACTGTGTTGTGATTGCATAACAAATTGTAAATATTAATCATCACAGGTCCAAAAAGCAAACATGCTATTGACAAAAGGTGAGTTGTACAAGGGGAAAGACAGAACTGGGGGCACAAGCAGTCACAGGCATAAAGAAAAGGACGGGATTAGAGTGAAAGGGAATCCTGTAGCTATGTACTATAGCTAATATTTCCTGAGAGCTTCCGTGTGTTGGACATTGAAGGCTGCAAATGTGTTATTATTTGCATCCTCACGGGCAACTCCATGCAGTGGTGGTGATCATCCATTTCCTCATTGTACAGGTGAGGAAACAGAGGCCCAGGAAGGTTGAGTAAATTGCTCAGGATTGCAGAGCTAACAACCTGAAGAACAAAGCTTCCAAGCCAAGTGGTCCATCTCCAGAACCAAGGCTTTTAGCCACTGTGCTACCACTTCTCCCTTCGGTAAAAGCTAGCAAAAATCGCATGGCATTACGGAAGAGAAGCGGCGTAAATAATGAAATGAATACGATGTATTGAAAGGAAGAGGGATGAGAAGTAGTGAGGGTAGGGGTTTATCTTCCTGCCTCATGTTAGGGTGCTAAAATCGATCTACAATGGATACAGCAGATGAACACAACGTTTAGAATTATGGGGGTAACATTCATGTGGCCAAAAACTGTCTCTGGAGAGGGGAATTGGGGTTAGAAAAGTTGAATTTCTGTATTTGAAATGCTATCATGTCCACATATCATTTTCATAAAAAATATTTCTATTTGTTTAGAAATAGCTTCAACGGTGTAAATGCATTAAAACGTGAAATTCAAAGTCATCTTTACATCTCATACATTTGTTAAGTGCTTGGCTTATTAGAATTGTTCTTTTCAGCTTTGAAGGTTCTTTTTTTTTAATGAAAAGCAGTATAAATTTTAAAATTTAAAAATTGTTCCTGGTAATATTGCCAGCAAGGCCGAGAGAAGGTGTGGAACTATTACAAGCAAACTGGATTTCAGCCCTGCTTCTGGGAGGCCGTCCTGACAACAAAGGGAAGGAGAGTCTCTAAAGTCAGGGAGCAGAAGCTTTGATCCTCTGGAGTTGTAACAAACAAGTTAGAGTAAATGAATCAGGCGGCAGGGTGCCGGGAGGAGGCTGTCGGGCTCTCTGTGATGGTGTTCTTTGTTTTTGTGGGACTAATCTCAGAAATATTGCATTAGGCTCAGTGCTGTGCATTTTTAGGCTGGAGTTACCATATGTTTCCATCTGTATACTTCATGAACGCAAGCACTTTTTTGCTTCCTTTAAAATGGGAATCTCCTATTTGAATTGCCTGGTGAAGACCTTTGAAGTGATTCATTAAGTATACATATGCGTGCTCTATCTCCATCTATGTATCTGTCAATCATCCTTTCCCTACTCACCTACCTGTATTAGTCTGCTCAGGCTGCTATAACAATATAGCATAGACTAGGGGGCTTAAACAACAGACGTTTCACACTCCTGGGAAGTCTAAGATCAAGGCAGATCTGCTTCCAGGTGAGTCCTTCATTTTTGGCTTGTAGATGGCCATCTTCTGCTGTGTCCTCCTCACATGGTGGAGAGAGAAAGCTCTAGTGTTTTTTTCTGTTTCTTATAAGAGCTAATCCCAGCTCTACCTTCATGGCCTCTGCTAAACCTAGTTACCTCCTAAAAACTCCGTTTCCTAATTGCATCACACATAAGGGGATAGAGCTTCAGTATATGAATCTGTGGAGGGGGACAAAAGAATTCAGTCTTAACTCTCTATATCTGTTTCTATCTGTCTTTCTGTGTAGAATAATAATAGTGGCTTATAGTTCATTTCCCTGTGTTATTGTATCCTTCTCAAACTCGTGTGAGGTAAATTGGCCATAGGAAAATCACTGATTTCACTGAAACACTTGAAGGTTGAATGAACTTTGGGATCACACAATCAGTAAATGATGATGCCACAGTTCAGTCCACTTCTTCTCCATCCTCCTTTCCTTCTCCCTTCACTTTCTGACTCTATTCCAGCCACATTATTTACTAGCTTTTCCCTGAGGACACTGGTATCCTTCTGGGCCTTGGAGAGGTTATTCCCATTATCTGGAAGTCTTCTTCCTCGTATATCTGATTCAGGTGCCTCCCTCTACACTGTTCACATTGAGCCTTCCCAGTAAGACTTCTCCTGTCTACTGTTTAACTTGAAAACCTTGTTTCTCTGCCCACAAGGTCAATTTCCCATATACTGCTTAATCTCTATTGCGTTTGTTACTAGGCTTCCCTGGTGAGTCAGTCAGTAAAGAATCCACCTGTAATGCAGGAGACCTAGTCCGATATCTGGGTCAGGAAGAGCCCCTGGAGAAGGAAATGGCAACCCATTCCAGTATTCTTGCCTGGGAAATCCTGTGGACAGAGGAGCCTACAGGTGGGCTACAGTCCCTGGGGTTGCAAAGAATCTGACAAAACTTAGTGCCTAAACCACAACAACAACTTGTCAGATAATTTACATTGATTTCTGTTCTCCCCTCTGACTAAAAGATAGGCTACACAGAGTCAGGAATTTTGCTTTCATTGAACCTAATAGAGGCCCAGCAGAACTCTAGGGTCTGCAAGAACTGGACACAGTTGTAACTCTTCTGTTTGGTATTTTAGCAGCCTATCTCAGAGCCAAGCCAGTTATTGAAGAGAATCTTTTCTGATACTTTAAGCAGTATGATAAACTTGAAATAAACTTAAACTTTCCACAATTACAGAGCAGGCATGGATTCTTCCTTTGTTTCGCCAGACACATGAACCTGGATCCAAAATCCATCCTCTCCGGGTGAAGTGGGAATGCACAAAGATGACTGGCCTAAGTCTCAGCTGGATAAAAAAGATGCACAAAAGAGACATTTAAACATTTTCAAAAACTAAAACCATAAAGTGTGTTTCCTCTTCACACATCAGGGATTATCTAGCCTTTAGTGTGGTTAGAGTAGTGTGGGGTGGTAGGGGTTGGGGAGAGAGAGATGTAGAGAGAAGTAAGGATGAGTTGCCCTGTCTCTGCCTCCTCTGGACCTTAGTTCTTCCTGGACTGTCACTCCTTACACTCAAAGCAGATTTCAGGAGTCAGCACACATGGTCATGATGTGTGCCTCACTCCACAACCCAGTCACTGGGACCCAGAAAATTTTGCAACCTCAAGTCTCCCTCAACACATCATGACTCATATATATCAATGAGTAAAGACACATAAACTGTAGTAGATTAATAAGAATAAGTTTATATATATATATATAAATTACATATATACATATTTGTACATGAATCTGGGAAAGATGAGAGCCCATTGAGGCAAATGGCTAGGGGGAGAGGAAGCAGCTAAAGATAGCAGTGGGCACTCTGCCAGTTCCAAGTGTAGGGAAAATAGCCAGAAGTTTGGGTTGGCCAAGTTTACAGTCAAACCAGGGATGTCACAGTGGATGATACATGCAGGTTATTTTCCATCCTCCAAATGCAACTTCTCAAGTCTGGTATGTACTTTTGCACTGGGCTCATGTGTTTCTCACCTTGCAGCACACTTACACCGACATTCCTCACCCATGCACATACACCACACACGTACTCCTGCACACCGCTGAGAGTGTGGTCCTTTGGCTCGTGGTAGGAAGGAAACAGGTTAACAGTTTCACTTAAGTGGGTAGAGTCGTTTTCCAGCAAAGCCCGTTCATCATTGCACAGGATCTGCAGAACAAGATATGCTCTTTATTTGTTGAGTTACTTCAGAGAAGAAAGAAGTTCGCTAATGCTCCAGTGAAATCCCAGGCAGGTGATGAAAGTACCAGACCCAGAGCACAGACGCAGCTTCCCTGACCAGGAGCCACTAAACACAACACTGTGCTCCTCCAAAGTCAGAGGGGTGCCCTGAGTTGGGGTCCCAGGTGTTCTGAGCATAGAAGTTCCTCTCTAAATATATATGGTGCTATCCCCCGTCGTGCTGTGTGGGTTTGGGCTGGGGGGGCCTGGGTGCTTTGTGTGAGTGGAACACCAGAAGTGTACCCAGTCATAGCAGGTGTGGTGCTGTCCGCCAACACCCCCTCTGTGCTTTGCATATATGAGTTCCAAGTCCAATGGCAGGTGTTGACACTGGGGCCTCCCATCCTAGATGAAATGTTGCGCCTCCCATGTATTCCACCCATGGTGTATTGGCCAGGTGGGCCCCAGTTGTACTGATGGGAAGTGTGGATACCAGGTCCTCCAGTCCTGGGAATGATGTTGTTCCCTCCTATACCACCACCACTTGCATCTTGGACAGGTGGGTTCCAAGCCAGGGGTGGGTCTCACACTTGCAAATCCAATGGATGCATTGTTGCTCTGGTGGAAAGTGGAAATTGACTTGTCCCTTAACACAAATTTCTTCTCCATGGTGATGGGATTTGTAACTGTAGATTTTCTCCACTCGTGTGGGTCCTGGGTGCAGCGATGGGAAGTGGTCACACCCCGACCTCTAACCCTAAGGATGGTGGTGTCCCCTGCCATCACTCTACCACCTGGATTCAGCTCAGGTAGAACCCAGGCATTTGGCTTCAAGTTGAAAGCAGATATGTGCCCGGATGCTGGGATGGTGGCCTGCCCTTCCTACTGCAGCAGCCGTGCTGCAGTGAGATGACTCCCAGGTGGCCTGGCCCACAGTAGGAACACACGTGGTGCTGGGTGCCCCACACAGTTCTGTCCAAAAGTTAGGTGGGCCAGATGCTTCTGAATAATTGAGGCCTAGGGCATTCACACCAGCCTCAAAACTCCCACAAGCCTCCCATAGAGGCTGCAGGTCCCATCAACAGTGGGCCTGATACGGTACTACCAGACAGCAAGCTACTGTCTCCAGTACTGGGCACCAGGACCAGGCACTGTGGTATCCGCTCCAAAACCAGCAGTAGCAGATACATCCCTGGGGAAACACCTGAGTTGTAGACAAAGGCCGGCTGCATGCTGATGGTGCTGGTGGCAGACAGGGGGTCTGGCAAGCCTGAATCCACTATGCTTCCTCTGGGTGTCTGGACTGCTGAAGAAGTTAGCTTTCTATCTTGTTCTAGGGCTAATGGGTTTCCCAGTGGAATAGACTTGGTAGGCTTCTTCCTACTGTTGGCCCCAGATGTGGGCTGAATGGTGAGTTCTGGGTCCAAGCTTCTGGGTTTCAGGCTTCACTTGAAACATGGGTGCCTCTGTTGACCAAATCCACAGGTAAATAAGTTGAGGCTTGGGTCCAGGCATTGCCACCACTGGGTGCTGTGTTCTCAGAACCAAGAACAGCCATGTGATATGGGTAATGGTTCTTCTTGGAGTCAGAGGTAGACTGAACAATAACAGTCTGAGGAGGAGGTGTTGTGTGCATAGCATCAGTGTCAAAGACTGGTTTGACATCTGTAGAGATGCTATCTGCTGGAGCATAGATAACTGCTGAAGCCATAGGTGGGGGGCTGGGAAAACCAGGAACTGAAGTCATAGGTGGGGGGCTGGGGGAAACAGGAGCTGAAGCCATAGATGAGAGGTTGGGGGAAACAGGAGCTGAAGCCATAGTTGGGGGGCTGGTTGAGGCAGGATTTGGGGATTGAGGGAAACAGCCAAAGCCCTGGGCGGGGGGGTGGGGGGTGGGAAGACAGGGCCCAAAGCCGTAGATGGGGGCCCAGGGGAGAAGCAGCCAGAACCCTAGATGGAGGGATGGGGAAGACACCGGCAGGAGTCCTTGATAGTGGGGCTGGGGAAGGGGGAGTAGTGTCTGTGTCAGTGATGCCCGAATCTGAAGGAGGGCACACTTGCAGATGGCATGACTGGGGTGGCAAGAGAGGCTGCAGCAGAAGTGAGGGGCTGCTCAGTTAGAATGGGGAGTGGTGGGAGGGGGAGAATCTACACACATGGGTGTTGGGGATCAATTTTGGTTGGAGGGTGGCTGGGAGGAGAGGGTTAGGGCGCTCAGAGGTATGGAGAGGTCAGAAATAGAAGGTGGTGTTGCTTCGAGTGAACACTGAATGCCTTTATCCTCCGTACGGGTAATTCCCACAGTGAGATTGGAAACTGGAGGAAGAAGAGAACCTGCAGCAACAGAATGAGAGATCACGGGGGCTGTGTTTCTTGCCTCCTGACCCATATAAGGTGTCGGGCAAGGTGGAAGGCCAGCCGGATTGGGGAATCTGGAGGACAGGTCGGCCAAGTGGGTGGTGGTAGGAGGGACCTGCAAAATGTGACTGACCGGGGAGCCTGTGGTCCCTGGGGCAGGCGGAGGGGCACTGCGGCGTCGCATGGCCTTCCTTGCGTCCTTCAGGATTTTGTTCCGCTGACGCTGCATGTTTTGTTTCAGGGTGCCCGAGGCTTTGGCGAGAGTCATGCCTGGAAGCTTCCGAGGCGGAGGAAGGTCACTGCGACCCCACGGCAGAGGCAGCGGTGGTGGCAGTGGCGGCAGCAGTGGCGGCAGGGGCAGAAACTGCGGCATGGGTGTCTTCCGCTTGAGGGGGTGCCTACTGCGGGCAGATCCCAGGGGAGAAGAGCTGCTCCGTGGGGTGTCTGAAGGTTGTTCACGCCGCAGCGCCTTCCCAGCCATCAGCGACTCTGGGGAGCTGGGGGTGAGGTCTTCACCCCGCACTTCTATTGGCCTGTCGGGCAGCAGGTTGCAGCACGGACTTGGGGCAGAGAGCACCGTGGCCAGGGGGCCAGGCTGCGAGGGAGGCTGGCGGTCTCCAGCAGTGCCGTCTAAGCAGATGGCGGGGCTTTCGGAGGAAGAGTTCATCCGAGGCACCTGGGCTTCCTCATTGAAGTTGCTTTCTGGGTGCACCGGAAGGCAGTTTGCAGGCTCAGGACTGCACTGGAGGGACGTGAGGACCCCGCTGGTCTCCTGGGGCCTGGGCGTCATTGTCATATCCCTGTTGCAGTACGGACTTATCTTCCCATTGTCCTCTCCTTCAGCCTCTGTGTGACCTTCCTCCTCTGTCATGCCTTCCCTGGGCTCTTCTTGGACCATCGCCTCACTCTCCTTTGCGCAAGGAAGTGGGAGGTGACTGGTTGGTACCGGCTTCTCAACCTCAACTACCTGGGCAGGTAGCTCAGGTAGTGAACGCAGGAGAGTAATTTTGCGCCCAGGTGGAGGAATTCTGATGGTTCTCGAAGGTCCGAACATCACGGAATTACGAGTGGACAAGACGGGCTTCTTCTTCCGTGAGTTCCTCAAGTTCACCAGGGGTACGATGCCCACAGGGGAGTACCCAGCCTGCTGGATGGGGTACCGCCTTCTTGGCGCGATGTCAAAGCTGGATGATAAAGGCAGTTGATGCTGGTGCAGCCTGTGAACAGGGTGGAAAGCAGAAGCTGGAGCAGCGGGGTGGCCCCGGCCGGATGTGATGGCATCCCGAGAGGGCAAAACCAGCGAGCGACGGCCCGGCGGGTGCCGGCGGCAGAGCCTGGAAACAACTTTACAAAGTAAATTGCCCATATAGGACAGATTGTGCGCCAAACGCCCTGAGAATAGAGTGTGAAACTGGGAGAGCGTCTCCCTAGCTTCTGACTCCTCTCGTGGTCAAACACGCACTGGAGGGAGGACTCCTCAGCCTGGCACTTGTGATGCGTCCATGGTATAGGCATCACAGAGAAACTGTGCTGCGCGCCTGCAGGTGGCAAAGGGCGGGGCACAGGGCGGGGCACAGGGCGGGGCACAGGCCGGGGCCCCAGCTCATGACCTCTCCTGAGCTCTCTAGCAGCCTAGACTTCCCACTGGGGGTGGCAGGTGTTTGGCACCAGATGGGCCACCATTCAGAGACTGCTCAGGACTGTGGCGGCCTTCTCCTCCAGAGGTCATCCTGTCTAGCACCTCATCGTGCAGCCACCCTGGTGCCTGCATTTGTGTCGGCCAGCCCTTCCCTGCCTGGGTCTCAGAGGCCTGTGCAAAGCTGAGTGCAGGAGCCGCCAACGCCGTCGGAGGGCGTTCTGGCACCTATGGGGACCTTCCCAGCTTCACTGTGAAGCCTGGAGCCAGGAGCACCTTCTCCACTGCTGCTGCTCTGCCACCATCTCCAGCCGGCAGGGAACCCTTCCTGGCAGGTAAGGCTCTTTTCACTTCTTTTAGAAATTTGGTACAGCAGTTAAACTTTCGACTGTTCTTCAGGGTGTGCAGATGGTAATGGCTTAGCCAGGATTTGAACCAAGCCTGCTCTGGGCTGTGGTGCCTCCTTGTCATACATGCTTCATGTGTTGTTGTTCTTTTTTTGTACTCCTTGTGGCACTTAGCCCTAAGTGTCATACCTATAATGAGCCTATATCCTACCCTGTAGAAGGTTTTCTTTTGCTCAGTTCGTGAACTGATTGCCTACTGCACTGGGTTCTGATCTCAGAAGATGCAGGTTAGGGACCACCAGTTGTCAGCATAGCACCAGCGGAAGTGTTCCCTTTAGTCTAGTTTGAAGGATCCAGATATGTAAAGATCGTAGTCTAGATAAATCGTGGGCTTTCCTGAAAGAAATTTACCAGTGAATTATTCTGTATGGATTAGGAGCCAGTTTCTATGGATGGCCTTCCTGGAGTATGTTCAGTAAGGCAACTCATTCATGTCTAGAAAGCAAATACATCATTTATTGCAGCTTCATAGTGGAGCCCTGTGTCAGATTAAAATAGTCAGCACAATTTGGTCACTGTGAGCATGTCAGCTTGGGCCAATCTTTACTACTGTGTATAATTCTAGAGATTCTTATGCCCAGGAGAGAAGACACACTCTTGGGTGTCTAGGACAAGGGAAAGATGTTATTATTCACAAGGTAGAAGCTTCAAAATAATAGGAAAGAACTTCAAAACCCTAGTCTAACATGGCTTGATTGAGTTTGAATCTTGTTTCTTTGGCTTACTTCATTGGAGTGTTTTCTTTCTCCTTGGCTGACATTGTGTGTTACACATCAGGCATGTGACATGTAGAGGTTTCAGAACCCAGAATTGTATTGATCAGTGAAACTTTATTTATATATTTTAGTTTAAAGTCTATTTAAAATAACACTGGACATAATTCATATATTATACATTAGTTTTGCCCTCTGCTCTTCAGATTCTTTTTATAGTATGTCAGAGCAAATTTGGACTTCCATCCCCAATAAGATTTGAGATTGGAGGACACAAAAGCTTTTTCTCAGACCTAAATTATGTCTGAAAAAAGCGAGAAATATCATAAGCTCTACCTGACCTCTCTAGGAGCAGAAATGATTTACAGCCGTGGCATTTAACCATAATTCCTTGATCTCGTTTGAGAAGTTCAGTAAGGAACAATCTCTTGATTTTTGTTTCTTCCTTGCTTTCTTGTCTTGCTTACCAACAATCCATTGTAATCCATGAATTAATATGGCATCAGGCTGAACGTTCTCTGGAGCTCATTCAAGTAACTTTTTTCCCTAAAATAACTCTAAGTTCCTTGTTTTTCAGCTCCTCGTCTTTCCTTGCCCTTTACTAAAACCAGAACTCACCAAAAGCTGACTGGCTTTGTGCAGACCCTTCTTAGGACACTCTTTCCTTAATTATTTTATTCATCACTCTGTTTCATTTTTTGCCTTCTAGAAATATGTTGAAATCTTTCTGTAGTTGATGACTTCCACAACATCTTGGCTTTTATTGGCTTATTAACTTGGATATTTCTACACTTTTATTTAAAAATGGTTTGAGAAGGAATAGAAAGTAAATATGTTTCCTAGTCTGCCATCTTGAGCTGAAAATCCTGGTCAGTTTTAGCATCCAACCTTCCCATAGGAAAAAAAAAAAAAAAAAAGCCCTTGGCATTAATAGGTGTAACAACTCAAGATTTCAGCTTTTCTGGGGTAATCACTAAGGACTTAGTATGTGGTAATTTCTAATGCTGCTGCTGCTGCTGAGTTGCGTCAGTTGTGTACCAACTCTGTGCAACCCCATAGCCGGCAGCCCACCAGGTTCCTCCGTCCCTGGGATTCTCCAGGCAAGAATACTGGAGTGGGTTGCCATTTCCTTCTTCAGTGCACGAAAGTGAAAAGTGAAAGTGAAGTCGCTCAGTCGTGTCTGACTCCTTGCAACCCCACGGACTGTAGCCCACCAAACTTCTCTGTCCATGGGATTTCCCAGACAAGAGTACAGGAGCAGGTTGCCATTGCCTTCTTCTAATTTCTAATGGGAAAATAATAACTATTTCATGGAATTTATTTGAGGATTACATTAGATAATGAACACACAAATGCTCTCTAAAGTTTAAAACTCCATAAAAATGATTTTGCAATTGATTTGTTGCTACTTCAGTTTTCCTTGACAGTGATTTATGACCTTGCTTGTGTGAGACGATGCTTTCTGATTTGTTGTTTTGAAAGTTAGATTATATTTTTCAACAGCTCAATGAAAATAACATCATTTCTGAAGGTTAAGGGTGAAGCCGTAAAGGTTTCTTGATACCTGTCACTTTACGATATTTTCAGCAGCTCATTCACTCATGTACTTCTCCTCCCTATTTTGTTGTGGACCTACTACCAGCCAGATACCTTACATCAGGTGTTGGAAAACATTTTCCAGATTTTTAAGTATATATCTTAGACTTGTTGGGCTGTATACAGTTTCTGTAGCTTCTTCTCCTCCTCTTTCTTCAGCAGCCTTTCAAAATGTAAGGCTCAGTATTACCTCACCCGTCATAAAAAGACGGGCTGAGCTCACAATGATTTGTGAGCAATTACCTGCCAGTCCCTGCTCTCCATTGTCACTGAGTAAGAGGTGCATTTTTTTAGTAAATCATGTCTTTGAGTCAACTCTTAGTCTTCCGGAGCTTGTCCTTACTCTCTTGCTGCTTCTAATCAACAGGGCATTCAGAGAGATCCTGTTAAAACATAAATCAGATTGTATTGCTCAGATCTCTTCAGTGGCTTACTGCAAGCAGAAAGCAAAGTCCTCAGAGTGCCTCCATAGGTAGGCCTAGAAATCTGGGCCTCTGTTTCTTCCCTGACTTGTTCCTTCTCCTCTCTACTTTGCTTACTCTATTTCCCACAAACGGACATCCTTTCTGTTCCTTGAATACTCTAGGCACATTCTTGCCTCCTTCTCTTTCCATCTGACTGTTCTCTCTGCTGGTAATATTCATTCCCCAGATATGCACCTTGCTCCCTTCCACAACCACCTTAAATTCCTTGATAAATTTTATCTCCCCCATAAAGCCTTCATTTATTACTTAATTTCAAGTGGCAGGTACCTTCTATCAGCCATCTCCATCTCCCTACCATGCTTTCCATTTTTTCTCTAGCACTTACCTGATATACTAGTTATTCTATGCATCTATTTAATTTTTATTTACATATTGATATATTTTTATATTTGCTTGTATATTTTTGTCTGCCTCCTCAATTGAAGAGAGGGTATATTCATCTGTGTTGATTACTGCTGTGTCATCAACCTATAAAACATTCTGAAGAATGGTGCCTGAAATTTGATAAGGGATTAAGAAATTGGCCACATAACTAAATATGTACATAAATTAATGAACAAATCTCCAGGGCTTCTGGATGAGGTCTAATGAAAAGAGGAAGACAAATGATTGGGACAGGGTACTACAAGAAGTAGAATTTGGAATACTCTGATAGCTATCCTAATAGAGAAGGTCTTGTTAATTTAGATAGTTTTAATGAGAGAGCTGGGAACTAGGGACACACAGCATCAAGATTTTTAGAATATATTGTGTAGAGTTCTTTTTAAGTGTGCACAGATATCACTGAAAATCCATGCATGTGTGCATGACTCTATTACTTTATTTAGTGTTTTACAAGAGCCTCTCAAGGACAGGGTTATAGTAAGTATCAGTATCTTTCCTTTATAATGAGCTTAATTTGTTCAAAATTATATCATAATTTTTTTGCAACTGTGAAACCAAACTAGCTTTTGAGTAGACACTCCCTAGAAACCTGTGCGGAGAAGGCAATGGCACCCCACTCCAGTACTCTTGCCTGGAAAATCCCATGGACGGAGGAGCCTGGTAGGCTGCAGTCCATGGGGTTGCCAAGAGTCGGACATGACTGAGCGACTTCACTTTCACTCTTCACTTTCATGTATTGGAGAAGGAAATGGAAACCCACTCCAGTGTTCTTGCCTGGAGAATCCCAGGGACGGGGGAGCCTGGTGGGCTGCCGTCTATGGGGTCGCACAGAGTCGGACACGACTGAAGCAACTTGGCAGCAGTAGCAGCAGCAGAAACCTGTGACGTTAATAAAACCAACAAACATGTGTTCAGCTTCCAATGATAGACATACTACAGACTCAATTATGGGCCATCCATTTTAATGAGGGCAAGAAGTGATTTAACAAATACAGAGCAAAGAGGATGTTAAGTTTTGTCCTCTGTTAATATTAGCAATGGATAAAGTGGGCTCCAACATCTTCAAGATAGCTTGAGACCATCATCTCTGTGTCATGGCAGAGGGATGTTCAGCCAGGATGTTGTTCTCTGTCACTCAGAAAAATACCCATAATGTATAATGATACTTACTGAGTCAGATATGAGACTTTTGGGTGGTTAGAAGTCCTTTAGCATGATTCTTTCAGATGCCTTAGCGACAAGATGAAGCTAGCCGCTTTGGACACTTTCAGCAATGAAGAGTTTGTTTGGATGTTAATTTTCATGCTGAATGAAATTCAGCTGAATGAATTTCGTGCTGAATTCACCCTACCTACTTGAAACTGCAGCACAGCACACACACTTCAGTTACCAGTTCAGTTCATTCCACAGAATTTTCATAAAACATAGTGTTCTATATACCTGGGATGTATCTCACTTCGTTTTAAGAATTTCCAGATAATTCTTCATACATAGTGTTACAATTCCAATCTTGCCAAGTCCTGCACCAGTTACATAGAACACAGCACATTTATTTCTCTGGTTGTTCAGATCCCAGTGAAAGAAGAATGGAATGGAATCAAAGAGATGAGATCAGAATTCTTGTCCCAGATTTACCATAAAATAATTGTGTTCTCAGGAAAATTATAGCTATTCTAGACCCCTTTCCTTTTCTTTATTTCAACAGAGTTGCATTCAGTTCAGTTCAGTTCAGTTGCTCCGTCGTGTCCGACTCTTTGCGACCCCATGAATCGCAGCACGCCAGGGCTCCCTGTCCATCACCATCTCCCGGAGTTCACTCAGACTCACGTCCATCGAGTCAGTGATGCCATCCAGCCATCTCATCCTCTGTCGTCCCCTTCTCCTCCTACCCCCAATCCCTCCCAGCATCAGAGTCTTGTCCAATGAGTCAACTCTTCGCATGAGGTGGCCAAAGTACTGGAGTCTCAACTTTAGCATCATTCCTTCCAAAGAAATGCCAGGGCTGATCTTCTTCAGAATGGACTGGTTGGATCTCCTTGCAGTCCAAGGGACTCTCAAGAGTCTCCTCCAGCACCACAGTTCAAAAGCATCAATTCTTTGGTGCTCAGCGTTCTTCACAGTCCAACTCTCACATCCATACACGACCACAGGAAAAACCGTAGCCTTGACTAGACGGACCTTAGTCGGCAAAGTAATGTCTCTGCTTTTGAATATACTATCTAGGTTGGACATAATTTTTCTTCCAAGGAGTAAGCGTCTTTTAATTTCATGGCTGCAGTCACTATCTGCAGTGATTTTGGATCCCAAGAAAATAAAGTCTGACACTGTTTCCACTGTTTCCCCATCTATTTCCCATGAAGTGATGGGACTGGATGCCATGATCTTCGTTTTCTGAATGTTGATGTAGATGACACCAAATAACATCCCCCTCTTTGCTGTCGTAGCTTCGATGTTATTGGTATTCTGAAACACATGAATACAATGACACATGAAGCTGTGCACCATCTCTGTAACTATGTTTTTAGCGTTGCCTCTATTTTGAAAATGAGAGCATGGCTGAGCACAGAAGTAGACGTTTTGACCAGAGGCTCCAAAGTAAATGCAACTAAACCACAAGTTTCCTTCTTTCCTGAAGCTCACTTAACTGAAACATAGGCTGCTGGATATTAAGCGGTAAAGCATATTATCAGTGTATTTTAAAAGCAGCTATTCTTCTAGGATTTCTAATTAGTAGCAGGAAGTTTTGAAATTCTTAAAGGATCATCTGCTCTTGTGAGATTTACAGCTCTGGTTTCCAGTCAACCAAGTTGAATTAGGGCATCTGAACTTTTGGATGCATCTCAGAACTAGAATTCTGAACCTCTTGAGTTTTTCTTCATGCTGTCAGAAATTCATGCCAGATAATCCTTTTAATAGAGAGTATGTACACACTTGTATATTTTCATATAAGAAACCAATGTGGTGAGTGAGGATGGAAGTGAAGCCCTCAGTCTCAGAGGGGTTTTGAGCTCCTGGTGAAATACAGTAATTATTTCTTCAAAATAGAAAAGCAGTTATTTGAAGTTATTAACACCAAATAGCTATTGATACACTTATCTGTGATACATGTATTTACTGTACCAACTAGGTGTGTTCTCTTTGGGAAGTACACAGCTGTTTGAGACACAGATTGTTTATTTTTGTTTGTTTTCCCACAAAGACTGTGACCTTCTGATCAGGAACGTCTGTATTTTACTAACATCTGGAACCACCAGCTAACACGGTGTCTAAAATGTAGCCAATGAATATGAAATCAAGGAACACATTTTTTAAGTACAGACCAGGGCATGGGCAAATATAAAGTTTTTGTTTTCAATCATAACGTGATTGAAACCTGTAAACGATACAGACAACAAGCGCTACAGTAATTCAAAGAAGGCATAGAACAGACAACCTGTAAGGATCTATTGTATAGCACAGGGAGCTATACTCAATATTTTGTAATAACTTATTAATGGAAAAGAACCTGATAAAGCATGTATATATAAATTAATCACTGAACTGTACACCTAAAACTAACATGGCATTATAAATCAACTATACTTCAATTTAAAAAACTGACAACAAAAGACACCTAGAAGTCATAGACATGATATTTCCATAGAGAAGCCAGATGAAGAAGAGAGAGAGAGCTTTTGAATTAACCAGAGCAGTCACAGAGAACCTAGGCTTCGACCTGAACTTGAATTTACATTAAGATTGTGTTGCAGGTACAGATGTAGGTAATCACATACACTCACTATACTGAGACTAGCTGAAGTTATGAGTGTCGTCCAAGATCCCAAAGCAAGTACAGTGTGCAGTCAAAATTTTAAGTGACACCTAATACACTAAAAAAAAAAAAAAAAAAAAAAGCCCCTTCTGTGATACCGTGTTGTCATTGAAATAATGTTGTTTCTTTCTGGTAGATTATAGTAGAAATTGGTTCTAGTGTCTCCTGTAATTACTAGTTCTGTTTATCCCATCTATAGTTGATCTTCAAAATTTCCATTAGAATGGCTTTGCCAAAATGAAACATACAAGTATTCGTGATGCCTGTATCCAAGCATTTCTTCTGTTGTTCCCTGCTTAGGATTATATGAACAATTCACTATCTTTTCCCTCCTCTAAGAATTCCCTCTGCCCTATTGGGCACCTGGAAAACCCACTTCATTTGTCAAAACTCAGTTTGCATATTATCTCTGTTATGCTGTCTTCTGTTTAGTGTTGTGGTCACACTTTCCTTTTTGCTCCCATTACACTTTTGCATACCTGACTGTTGCACTTGCTACACTGTATTGTAGTTGGATGTTTTACGTAACTCGGGCTTCTTCTGGGCAACATTCCTTGGGGCCAGCGACTACCTTTTCTTCACCCATTGATGCAGCCTTAGCATGTTACTTGGTATGCAGTAGTTAACATAAAAATGAGATCTGAATAAATTTTAAAAGGTAGGTACGTATGACTTATCATCACTTTCCAGGTATTACAGGAAAAAACATTACTGTTGGTGCTGAATGTTCACTTCTATTGTGATGAATGGTGGTGGTACTTGACTCCACTTACATTGTTTTACCTACCATTTTATGTATTTCTACCTGATATCTCCTCTTTATTTCCATTTAGATATTTATTGGTAATCCAAGTAAAGCAGGAATGAGGGTAGGGCTAGGCTATACTTGCCTGGAATAGTAAAGACATTGTGTGACTTTTTGGTGAGAAAATCCTGAGGTATGGGAGGTTTACATCTTCCCTTTGAGGCATATGGAGGGCTCCGCCTCTAAAGAGTTTTATTAGCAACTAATCAAGATGTTTTTGCACAAGGCTCCTGATGAGCTATTAGTAATACTAAGAGTGAATCAGAACTAAAGTAGTTTCTGATTTGTTTTACATTGTAAATGTAGGCTATTATTTTTTAATGCTGGGAGTGGTGGTGGTGGAGAGTGACGGAATGGTCTTTTCCCATCTTGATGTTTCAATCCTGTCAAGAGAGATCTTAAATAATTTCAGCCCTGCTGCTTTACTTACTCCACACGAGGGTGATCAAGTGACCTATATAGGAAGCTTGAAAAGAATTAAGTGGGCATGTTTGTCTTAACTAATTCTGTTTTCTCCCTTGAGAGTGAGAGTTGGTGTCTTCTGTTTCTGTCATCCTGTGTATTACTAGTTCAGTTATGGACTAGTAATTTCTGGGGTTCAGTTATGGGATCATTTCATTCAATTAAGCCAGGGTTAGGTCAGTACCAGGAATATTTTGACCTCCATCTTCGCTCTTTTATCTTGTTTCTTAATTAACTCTATACCTAGGTGTAATTAAGTGTTGTATCTGTTGTACTTGCACAAATGCATCATTTGGTGTGTTACCTGGAAACACTGAATAGAAAGAAAGGAGCAGACGTTTTGGAGAGGAAAATGTCCACATGGAAATGTTTCGGTGCTTCCATGTTAGGTAGTCTTGTGCCTTGGTCTTTAACGTGTGGTGGGATGTTGGGACCTTTGACTATTTGAAAATACTTTGGCTTATGCTGTTAAAAGCAGGTAACTGCTGAAGTCTAGAAAAGGTTTAATGTATGCTGTATTAGTTTCCAGTACCTGCTGTAACAAATCAGCATAAACTTGGCTTAACATAATAAAAATGTACTGTCTCACAGTTCTAGAGGTCAGAAGTCTGATATCAAGGTGTCATAGGGTTGCACTCCCTAAAGGTGGTCTAGGGGAGAGTCCACTCCTTGTCTCTCTGAGCTTCCGGTGGTTAGTAGCTTCCTTGGCTTGAGGCCACATCGCTTAGTCTCTGTTTTCACTCCCTTTGTGTTTCTGTATCTTCTCTTCATCTGGTCCAAATTGCCCTCTGCCCTTCTTGTTTAATAAGGGCAATTGTCATCATATTAAGAACCCATCTGATTAATACAGGATGGGAATCCCATCTGGAGATCCTTAATGAAACTTGCAAAGACCTTTTTTCCAAGTGAGGTAACAGTTAAGAATTAGAACATGAATGTATCCTTTTGGGGGTCATCCTTCAACCCACTACACCAACAATAAGACTCTGCAGTTGGCTGCAGTTTATTGCATGGGAGAGTGGCTGTTTCTGTCAAGCCACTTAAGTAAAGGTCTGGCATAAAGAAAAGGGGCCCTAGGGAATTGCAGGTGGCTGAGCGAATACCTGGAGCAGAATGAATAGGGGACCTGGAAGGTCTTCAGTATAAAGAGAACTTTACCTGGCTCTCAACTTTGGGGTGGGCAGGAGTTTTCAGGGCAGGAAGTACTCAGGCAGCTGCTCACTTTGGCTTACTCTTCAGGTAGTTTTTTCCCTAGCAGGCTTGACTGAGACAAAGACTTAGTTGTAAGGAAAGTATGTTTTATAGAACTTGTCAGCATTGACATATATGGTTACCATAGGCTCAAGTTAATCCCCTTACATGTGGACCCAAGCTGACATGGAATTTGTCAGTTACGTTGGAGAAAGAACTGTTCTCTGAAAGGCAGGCTTCTTTGGTCTATGCAGTAACATAGCCAGAGGCTGTGAAAATGACTATGGCACCATAGGACCATGGAATCTACACATTATAACTGGAGGTATAATGTTACTGGATAGAACCCACAATCAGGTCAGGACTGCAGTGTGAACAGATCATCAAAGAGGAAGGATAACTCCAGAGTCCATGTGTGATAGGTGCTCAGGGCTGTGCATTGCACATGGCAAGTTCATAGTGACCAGTCAACCTTAGGCCAGGAAAGTCCTCCTGGTTCTAAGTTTGCAGGTCAGGACTTTCAGATAAATGGCACAGACCAATGGACATCCTAGTGAGGCTAAAATCAGAGAGACTTTATCTTTCTTTCAAATGCCACTGAGTTTCTGCTATGTTCTTTGATAATTTCTGTACTGGATTCTGAGAATGAAAATGTGCCTAGTTTTATTATTCTAGGAGTGGGGACTGGCTTGGTTTTGAGAGTTTTTAAATTGTGGGCATAATGCTGTAATCTCAGATTGAATCTTAGTAACTCTTTAAAATCGTTAAAAGCATGGTTCATGAAAGACCTGATAAACTGATAGAACAGCCAAGATCCTGGGAGACCACGGCAATGTCAGTGACAGAAGTCTAAGCTGTAGATATGGAAGGATCCCTCAGTCCACTGAGACACTGAAAGCCCGGCCACTGAGAATGAATTAAAACATGCATTTGGGAGGATTCTTTCTGGACATTTAAGGACTTCAGATTTTTAACCCAGCATAACAAGGAAACTTGATTAAAAAAAAAAAGTGAGGTCTTCAACTTTGTTTTTCTTTCTCAAGATTGCTTTGGTTATTGAGGGTTCTTTTTGGTTACATATACATTTTAGACTAATTTCTTCTATTTCTGAAAAAACAGGGGATTTTGATAGGTATTGCAATAAACTCTTGATAGCTTTGTGTAATATGGACATTTTAACATATTAAGTCTTCCAGTTCATAAACATGGGATATCGTTCCATTTATGTCTTCATTAATTTCTTTCAATAACATTTTTTAGTTTTCAGTGTGCAAGTCTTTCATGTCTTTAGTTAAGTTTATTCATATTTTATTTTTTTGTTACTATTATAAATGGAATTGTTCTCCTGATTTCTTCTTTAGATTGTTAATTGTTAGTGAACAAAAGTGCAAGTAATGTGTGTATGCTGATTTTGTATTCTGCCAACACACTGCCAAGTTTATTAGTTCTAATAGATTTTGTTGTGAAATCTTTACCATTTTCTGCATCTGTTTTCAGTATGTTCACTTTCTGCCTAAGTGTATCCTTAATTCTAGGTGACATTTTCACTTCCATCTTAGGTTTTCATCTTTTTATAAAATTGTGTTACCATTAATTTTTAAATTTTCATAATTGCATTTACATTTTGGCTGTACTGGATCTTCATTGCTGGGCAAGCCTTCCTTTAGTTGTGGCAAGCAGAGCTTCCTCTCTGTGTGCAGTGCGTGGGCTTCTCGCTGCAGTGGTTTTTCTCCTTGTGGAGCATGAGCTTGAGGGTGTGTGGGCTGCAGTCATTGTGGTGTGTGGGCTCAGTAGTTGTGGTTCCCAGTCTCTAGAGCACAGGCTCAGGAGTTGTGGCGCAGGGGCTTAGTTGCTTCATGGCGTGTGGGATCTTCCCAGACAGGAATCTAACCCAGGTCCCCTGCACTGGCAGGCAGATTCTTTACCACTGAGCCACCAGAGAAGCCCCTTAGTCTTTCATCTTAATTCTCAGTATATTCAGGCTTCGTTGGGTATATCTCTTGCTCCTCTTCCCTGTACCCGACCATGCCTAGAATAGGAGGTGCCTCTACGAACCTGTGTTGACTTATTTTAAATGACATAAGTGCGTGAATATGTTCATTTCCCTCTGGAAAAGGGGGTTACATTCCATAAGATTCGAACATCAAGTCTTTAAACTTCACTGAACCCATAGATTCATAAATAGTTGCATAATTATCCTCCCCTATACCACTCTAAAATAATCATATCAAAGTATGGTTATTAATTGTCTTAATTGCAAAGAAATAATAGCAAACAGCAAGAAATTGCTTCTCAAAAGAAATTCTTCCACCAAAGTAAAAACTAAAGGTCAAAAAGTCAAATGAATATGGGATTTGTGACTATTCGAAGTGATAAAGAACTCTGACAAGAAATACTGCAGTGCTGATTGCTATTGTCATCTTTTCACCTTCCATTACAATTGTTTATGTTATTCTCATGAGGTTTTACTTAAGTTATCAAGATTTTTACAATAGTCAAATTAAAAATAACAAAAATCAAAATATCTTGAAATGCCAATACAAAGAAAATGAGTCAGACCATGAAAAATGTTTTAGACAAGTTGACAACGTATATTCTTTGCTCATTTCTTTTTGAGACAAGTTCCATCTTATTCACACCCACATGTACAATACACTGAATAAAATACAACCAATCACCCTATGGTGATGAAAAACAAAAGACACGATGGTTCTAGAAATTTCTTCTCTTTATTCCTAGTATCTTGTTGTATCTGGCAAAATAAGCAGGTTGAAATGTTCTCTAAATTTTTTGTGTTTCATTTAATAATAATTTGCTTATTTATCTTAATGTAAATATTAAAAAATATTTACACTATTCAATGTTCAAGGACAGGAGGAGTGGCGGTGAGGAGATACCTGTCGTCCAAGGTAAGGAGCAGCAGCTGCGCTTTGCTGGAGCAGCTGTGAAGAGATACCACACATCCAAGGTAAGAGAAACCCAAGTAAGATGGTAGGTGTTGCAAGAGGGCATCAGAGGGCAGACACACTGAAACCATACTCACAGAAAACTAGTCAATCTAATCACACTAGGACCACAGCCTTGATTAACTCAATGAAAATAAGCCATGCCCGTGGGGCCACCCAAGACGGGCAGGTCATGGTGGAGAGGTCTGACAGAATGTGGTCCACTGGAGAAGGAACTTCAGTATTCTTGCCTTGAAAAACGCCATGAACAGTGTGAAAAGGCAAAATGATAGGATACTGAAAGAGGAACTCCCCAGGTCATTAGGTGCCCAAGATGCTACTGTAGATCAGCAGAGAAATAACTCCAGAAAGAATGAAGGAATGGAGCCAAAGCAAAGACGATACCCAGTTGTGGATGTGACTGGTGATAGAAGCAAGGTCCGATGCTGTAAAGAGCAATATTGCATAGGAACCTGGAATGTCAGGTCCATGAAGCAAGGCAAATTGGAAGTGGTCAAACAAGAGATGGCAAGAGTGAACGTCGACATTCTAGGAGTCAGCGAACTAAAATGGACTGGAATGGGTGAATTTAACTCAGATGACCATTATATCTACTACTGCGGGCAGGAATCCCTCAGAGGAAATGGAGTAGCCATCATGGTCAACAAAAGAGTCTGAAATGTAGTACTTGGATGCAATCTCAACAATGGCAGAATGATCTCTGTTCATTTCCAAGGCAAATCATTCAATATGACAGTAATCCAAGTCTATGCCCCCACCAGGAATGCTGAAGAAACTGAAGTTGAATGGTTTTATGAAGACCTACAAGACCTTTTAGAACTAACACCCAAAAAAGATATCCTTTTCATTATAGGGGACTGGAATGCAAAAGTAGGAAGCCAAGAAACACCTGGAGTAACAGGCAAATTTGGCCTTGAAATACAGAATGAAGCAGGGCAAAGGCTAACAGAGTTTTGCCAAGAAAATGCACTGGTCATAGCAAACAGCCTCTTCCAACAACACAAGAAAAGACTCTACACATGGACATCACCAGATGGTCAACACCGAAATCAGATTGATTATATTCTTTGCAGCCAAAGATGGAGAAGCTCTATACAGTCAACAAAAACAAGACCAGGAGCTGACTGTGGCTCAGATCATGAACTCCTTATTGCCAAATTCAGACTTAAATTGAAGAAAGTGGGGAAAATCATTAGACCATTCAGGTATGACCTAAATCAAATCCCTTATGATTATACAGTGGAAGTGAGAAATAGATGTAAGGGCCTAGATCTGATAGATGAGTGCCTCAGGAACTATGGACTGAGGTTCATGACATTGTACAGGAGACAGGGGTCAAGACCATCCCCATGGAAAAGAAATGCAAAAAAGCAACATGGCTGTCTGGGGAGGCCTTACAAATAGCTATGAAAAGAAGAGAAGCAAAAAGCAAAGGAGAAAAGGAAAGATAAAAGCATCTGAATGCAGAGTTCCAAAGAATAGCAAGAAGAGATAAGAAAGCCTTCTTCAGCAATCAATGCAAAGAAATAGAGGAAGACCACAGAATGGGAAAGACTAGAGATCTCTTCAAGAAAATTAGAGATAGCAAGGGAACATTTCATGCAAAGATGGGCTCGATAAAGGACAGAAATGGTCTGGACCTAACAGAAGCAGAAGATATTAAGAAGAGATGGCAAGAATACACATAAGAACTGTACAAGAAAGATCTTCACCACCCAGATAATCATGATGATGTGATCACTCATCTAGAGCCAGACATCTTGGAATGTGAAGTCAAGTGGGCCTTAGGAAGCATCACTACGAACAAAGCTAGTGGAGGTGATGGAATTTCAGTTGAGCTATTTCAAATCCTGAAAGATGATGCTGTGAAAGTGCTGCACTCAATATGCCAGCAAATTTGGAAAACTTTTCCACAGGACTGGAAAAGGTCAGTTTTCATTCCAATCCCAAAGAAAGGCAAAGCCAAAGAATGGTCAAAATACTGCACAATTGCACTCATCTCACATGCTAGTAAAGTAATGCTCAAAATTCTCCAAGCCAGGCTTCAGCAATATGTGAACCATGAACTTCCAGACGTTAAAGCTGGTTTTAGAAGAGGCAAAGGAACCAGAGATCAAATTGCCAACATCTGCTGGATCATGGAAAAAGCAAGAGAGTTCCAGAAAAACGTCTATTTCTGCTTTATTGACTATGCCAAAGCCTTTGACTGTGTGGATCACAATACACTGTGGAAAATTCTGAAAGAGATGGGAATACCAGACCACCTGACCTGCCTCTTGAGAAACTTATATGCAGGTCAGGAAGCAACAGTTAGAACTGGACATGGAACAACAGACTGGTTCCAAATAGGAAAAGGAGTACGTCAAGGCTGTATATTGTTACCCTGCTTATTTAACTTCTATGCAGAGTACATCATAAGAAACGCTGGACTGGAAGAAGCACAAGCTGGAATCAAGATTGCCGGGAGAAATATCATTAACCTCAGATATGCAGATGATACAACCCTTATGAAGAGGAACTAAAAAGCCTCTTAATGAAAGTGAAAGTGGAGAGTGGAAAAGCTAAAAGCTCAACATTCAGAAAACAAAGATCATGGCATCTGGTCCCATCAGTTCATGGGAAATAGATGGGGAAACAGTTTCAGACTTTATATTTTTAGGCTCCAAAATCACTGCAGATGGTGACTGCAGCCATGAAATTAAAAGATGCTTACTCCTTGGAAGAAAAGTTATGACCAACCTAGATAGCATACTGAAAAGCAGAGACATTACTTTGCCAACAAAAGTCCGTCTAGTCAAGGCTATGGTTTTTCCAGTAGTCGTGTATTGATGTGAGAATTGGAATGTGAAGAAAGCTGAGCACCAAAGAATTGATGCTTTTGAACTGTGGTGTTGGAGAAGACTCTTGAGAGTCCCTTGGACTGCAAGGAGATCCAACCAGTCCATTCTGAAGGAGCTCAGTCCTGGGTGTTCTTTGGAAGGAATGATGCTACAGCTGAAACTCCAGTACTTTGGCCACTTCATGCCAAGCGTTGACTCTTTTGAAAAGACTTTGATGCTGGGAGGGATTCGGGGCAGGAGGAGAAGGGGACAACAGAGGATAAGATGGTTGGATGGCATCACTGACTCGATGGACATGAGTCTGAGTGAACTCCTGGAATTGGTGATGGACAGGGAGCCCTGGCGTGCTGTGATTCATGGGGATGCCAAGATTTGGACACAACTGAGCGACTGTACTTAACTCAACTGAACTGAAATCTTAAAAATTAAAAAAAAACTTGAAATGTTTTAACAGTTGTCATAAGAATTTTCCCCCCTATTTTATCTAATGTTCCCTTCGCCTCCTATAATGATCTTTTAGTATAGCCTGCATATACCACTCACATACTTCCCAGACTCTACAGACCAATACGTGTACAAAAATAGCTTCCTGGGATGGATTAGAATACATTAGGTTGAATTGGGAAGGCTGAAGAATCCATAATTTTTCATCTCAACATTTCAAAAGTACGTTTGGAAATTTTGCACTCAAGTTTTAGTGCAAATTCCATCAACTTACCAAATGCATTTCAGGTATACCTAAGTATGTCCAGTAAAATGGTGAGGCTCTATTACTGGGAGACTATTTAAATGAGCAAGTGAAAAGAAATCATCAAAAGGATACATTATAACCAAAAGGCAGATATCATGGGTCAATCAAGCAATCCCAGAAACATATCCACACCTATAGGACAATTAACTTTCAGAAGAGGTGCAAAGCCCGTTTAGAAGAGAAAGAATAATCTTGACAAATGGCACTGGAAACATGTAGTACACGGGTAATATCCATAGATATCCGTATGCAAGACTATGGGTTTTGATCCCTACCTCACACCGTATAAAGAATTAACTAAAAATAGATCAAAACATAAATCTGTTAAACTTGGACAAAATCTGTTTGACCTTGGTTAAGCGAAGATTTCCTAGAGATGACACCAAAAATAAGATCCATAAAAGAAAAGAAACTGATAAATTAAGTTTCATCTTTGAAGAAAAGCTACAGATTGGAAGAAAACATTTTCAGATTATAAATTTGAAAAAACTTGTATCTGTAACACCAATAGAACTCAAAAGTCAGTAATTAGAAACTTTGAAAGAAAAATGAGCAAAAATATTTAAAAAGAGATCCTTCCAAGATGTATGGATGTCAAATAAGCACATTACGTTGCTCAATGCAATCATTTAGTAGCTAAAAGGAAAGAACCACAGGAGATACCACTGCACACCTGTTGAACTAGAGTCCAACCACACTAAGTGCTGGTGAGGCAGTGTAAAAATTGGAAGTTTATACACTGCTTGTTGTTGCTGTTGTTGTTCAGTCACTAAGTCGTGTTCAACTCTGTAAACCCATGGACTGTAGCACTACAGGCTACTCTGTCCTCCACTATCTCCTGAAGTTTGCTCAAATTCATGTCTGTTGAGTCAGTGATGCTATCTAACCATCTCATTCTCTGCCTCCTTCTCCTTTTTCCCTTAGTCTTTCCCAGCATCAGAGTCTTTTCCAGCATCAGAGTCTTTTCCAGTGAGTTAGCTCTTTGCATCAGGTGGCTAAAGTATTGGAGCTTTAGCTTCAGCATCAATCTGTCCAGTGAATATTCAGAATTGATTTCCTTCAGGGTTGACTTGTTTGATCTCCTTGCTGACCAGGGGACTCTCAAGAGTCTTCTCCAGCACCACAATATGAAATCAATCAATTCTTTAGTGCTCAATCTTCTTTATGGTCCAATTCTCACATTCGTACATGACTACTAGGAAAACCATAGGTTTGACTATATGGACCTTTGTCAGCAAAATGATGTCTCTGCTTTTGAATATGCTGTCTAGATTTGTCATAGCTTTCCTTCCAAAGAATGAGCATCTTCTAATTTCATAGTTGCAGTCACCATCCACAGGGATTTTGGAGCCCAGAAAAATAAAATCTGTTACTCTTTCTATTTTTTCCCCTTCTATTAGCTGTGAAATGATGAGACCGGATGCCATGACCTTAGGTTGTTGTTGTTTTTTTTTTTTTAAATGTTAAGTTTCAAGCCAGCTTTTTCACTCTCTTCTTTCACCCTCATCAAGAGGCTTTTTAGTTCTTCTTCACTTTCTAACTTTAGAATGATATCATCTGCAACCATCCGAGATGGTTGATATTTCTCTTGGCAGTCTTGATTCCAGCTTGCAATTCATCCAGCCTGGCAGAAGAGTGGTACAGTTACTTCAGAAATCAGTTTGTGTATTTCTTTGAAAGTTAAAGATGGTAAGAGCTTATCATATGATCCAGCCTTTTTATAACTAGATATTTATTCAAGAAAAATAAAAGCATTTTTTCATACAAAGACTTGTACCTGTATCTTCATAGCACCTTTATTTTTAGTACAATTGTAACAACATCAAGCATCCTTCAACAGGTTAATGAATAAACATACTATTGTATACTCATACAATGAAACACCACTCAGCAAAATGTTATTATATTCCCATTATTATATCCACAAACATATGGATTACTTTCAAAATAATTACACTGAGTATAAGAAGCCAGGCAGAAGAGTGGATACTGTGTGAATCCATTTATAAAAATTTTTAGAAAATGGAAACACCTCTATAACGATAGAAAGCTTATCAGTGGTCATCTGGGGAAGTGGAGGGATGGAATGTGGAAAGAAAATAGGGGCATTATGAATGAGGTATGGAGACACTTTTGCAAGTGATGGATGTGTTCCTTTTTTTGACTGTGTTGGCAGTTTCATGGGTATATATATATATATATATATATATATATATATATATATATATATATATTTCAGAACTTAGTCAAATTGTGTTCTTTAAGTATGTGCAGTTTATCATGTTAATTTTATCTTAATAGAACCCTTAATAGAAGGCAAGAACAGAAGTTTGTCTTAACAAAAATGTACAAAAGAACAGAAAAGTTAAGTCCATTATGATCTCTGTCAGTTGAATATTTCTATAGTTTATCTCCCTCAAAACATACATCCCAGTTCTTGAAAGAGATGGGACTCTTGCTGCTACTGCTACTGCTAAGTCGCTTCAGTCGTGTCCGACTCTGTGCGACCCCATAGACGGCAGCCCACCAGGCTCCGCCGTCCCCGGGATTCTCCAGGCAAGAACACTGGAGTAGGTTGCCATTTCCTTCTCCAATGCATGAAAGTGAAAAGTGAAAGTGAAGTCACTCAGTCGCGTCCGGCTCTTCATGACCCCATGGACTGCAGCCTTCCAGGCTCCTCCGTCCATGGGATTTTCCAGACAAGAGTGCTGGAGTGGGGTGCCATTAATCAAAAGTAATCAAACCATATTCATTGAATTTCAGCAATAGTTTTTGATATCTCTCTAGCAACATATTAGAGAAAAGGAGAAAATAAAATTTACCCCACATGTACCCAGAACATCTGTGGCTTCACTGAGGATGCTTGAGGATCATAGCCTCACTATTACCCATCACAGGCTGTAGTACATGTCTTTGGTTGCCATTACACCCAATGGCAACAGTGGTATCTGGTGATAAGTGGTTGGCATATGGCTGCTGTGACTCTGGTGAGATGCCTTCTCAATGTTTTGTGCACAGAAGGACTGTGAAAGGGTAGCAAGAACAAAAGTGGAATAAAATTGGATGTTCTCTATATAAGTTCAGAGATCTTGGTATCACTATGAAGAACATGGCTTATATATATAAATCATCTCTTTTTCCAAAGATAAATGTAGTTCTAATGATAGTAACATCTCTAAGTGAGCCCTAAATCATTTGACCAAATTTCTTGGGCTTAGGAAACCTCTCTGGATTGATTAAAGAATCACTAACCACTAGCAGAAGGCCATCATGTGTATAAGATGATCTCACATCCCAAGGGAGAGTCTCTTAATTTGTTATGTTTAATTGATATTTCCAGTGATTCCAAACAGAGAGATACATAAAAGTGCCCTCATTCTCAAATAATTAGGAGATTAGGAAACTGTACTAGTAATCCTAAACTTCGTATTTGAAATGCTTCCAGATTTAAGCCTTTTGAAGTGCTGTGTTTTCTCAACTGCTTTTTTTTTTTTTTTAATTTTACTATTTAATGTTCTTTGAATCACACAATTCTCCTACAGGGGATGAATATGCCAGAACAGATAAGGACATGTATTTTCAAAAGGCTTTCTACTTCAAGTTTAATAGTATCCCAACGTTTATATAACAGAGTCCCAAGCTGTTGCAAGGGTTTGACAAGCATGTTTTTCAGCAGTTCTGGGGTTTATGTTAGTGCAGATAAAGCAAAGAAAATTTACTGAGTTCCTAAATAACCAGTGATGCAAGTTCTTATTAATATTCTTAGTGTTGGTAAATACTCTTTCTTGCTGTTCTGCCTTAGATTTCTTCATTTGTTTTCTTCTTCAGGGACTTCTTGGCTATTTTAAAGATGTATCAAGCTTGTTTTTCATTATTCGAATTTGTATTGTCTCTTGCCCCTTTTTTTGTCTCCTCTATATGGCTTGATTTACTTTGCCATATTTAAGGTTTATTCATTTGGTAACATCAGGCTGCATCTTAAGGGCATGTAGATAAAAACAAAGATAATTGTTTGTGCAGTAAGCTTGAACTGTTTGCACACGTGTACACAACCATTTTATATATTTTTATTGGTCACTTTTTTTTAAAGATTTGCTAACATGGTTAAACTTTTATTGTAGAATCCCCTGGCTACCTAAATCATTCAGCTGATAATCCTGATTCTCAGGTGGAAAGAAGGGGCTGACTTCCCTCTCTGCCCGCCACCACCCCCACCCCCTGCCCCGCCCACACCACCAGGACTCAACTTTACTGCATAAAGCCAGTGTTGAGCAAGCACCTAGAAATTTACAGAGTCTACCAGCAGGGAGAGTTATGACCCAAAAAAGCCCCCCTTCCTCATGACTGACATCAAGTATCGTGACCCTCCACATGTTATTATTCCTCATTCATGTGCTTGCTATTAAGTGATTTTCCTGTGTATGGACCCCAAATCCTCTAGAACTCTTCTTCCATAAAATTGTCATATATTTGCAGTGCTCCTGTCTCATAGAAAGTAATATTTTAGATGGGAACAGCCAAAGAAATAGTTCACATAAACTCTGAAGCTAAGGCTATAAAACACAGGTAGGCAGGATACTTCTTTAGGGATTTTATTTTTAAACAGTTTCAAGTCATATCTGGCCTTTACTTCTCCAAATATGAATTATTTTTCAAGCAAATGTCAAATTCTGTGACTTTTTACAGATTCCATTTTGTAATTATCTAGTGTCAGACTTTATTTTGGGGGGCTCCAAAATCACTGCAGATGGTGATTGCAGCCATGAAATTGAGACGCTTACTCCTTGGAAGAAAAGTTATGAGCAACCTAGACAGTATATTCAAAAGCAGAGACATTACTTTGCTGACTAAGGTCCGTCTAGTCAAGGCTATGGTTTTTCCAGTGGTCATGTATGAATGTGAGAGTTGGCCTGTGAAGAAGGCTGAGCACTGAAGAATTGATGCTTTTGAACTGTGGTGTTGGAGAAAGCTCTTGAGGGTCCCTTGGACTGCAAGGAGATCCAGCCAGTCCATTCTGAAGGAGATCAACCCTGGGATTTCTTTGGAAGGAATGATGCTAAAGCTGAAACTCCAGTACTTTGGCCACCTCATGCGAAGAGTTGACTCATTGGAAAAGACTTTGATGCTGGGAGGGACTGGGGGCAGGAGAAGGGGACAACAGAGGATGAGATGGCTGAATGGCATCACTGACTCTATGGACGTGAGTCTGAGTGAATTCTGGGAGTTGGTGATGGACAGGGAGGCCTGGCGTGCTGCGATTCATGGGGTCGCAAAGAGTCGGACACGACTGAGAGACTGAACTGAACTTACACTTCACTTCCTGAACTGACACATTTTACTGAACCCCAGAGCTCTTGGGTTTCTGATAAGTTCTAGGTAACAATAGCTACCTTGTAGCAATAGCTACTTTCAAACTCTTCTTAGCAGGAGAGTTCGGGGGATGCTTTGTTCTTGGTTTCTTTTTTGATTATTAGTGCGTTACTTTATGTCTCACCAGTTCCTGGGGAGGGGTCTAGACTAGCACTTAGAAAGCCTGACTCTTTGTCTCCTTAGTTGGGTGAACCAGTGAATATCACTGGAATTTAGTTTCCTCATCTGCAAAATGGGAATCAGAATACCAGGCCCGTCTACTGTACAGAATTTTTTTGAAGGTCAAGGGAAACTGTACTTACTGACGTTTTGAAGATGACTGTGTGTGGCAGCAACACACAATATCATTATTACTATTGTATTGTTCTTACTCCTGTTTCTACCATACTGCTAATAATAACACGGTGAGATGCTATCCATAAAGCATGCTCATCATTTTCAATGAGTCTGTCATGCTTTGTACAAGATGATATTACATTTTATATATCTTATATTTTGTTGAGGAACCAGTTTCCACTTGAATTTTTATTTATTAACACTGATAAATAACTGCTGGGCTTCCCGGATAGTTCAGCAGGTAAAGAATTTGCCTGCAGTATGGGAGACATAGGAGACATGGGTTGGATCCCTGGGGTCAGGAAGATCTCCTAGAGAAGGCAATAGCAACCCACTCCAGTATTCTTGCCTGGGAAATTGCATGGACAGAGGAGTCTAGTGGGCTATAGTCCTTGGGGTCACAAAGAGTTGGACACAACTAACCACAACAGTAACAAAAAATAAATAACTATAAAGCCTGATTAGATAACAAAAGGGAAAATTGTATTTAAATTCAAGGAGCAAAGAGAATCCAAAGAACAGAAGCATATAAAGTGTTCAAACCTGCTAGAAGAAATATATATTTTTATTGTGAGTTTATATCAAACAGTGGTTCCGTATGAGACAAAGTCATTGGATATGCTTATTATGATTTCAACACTCAAAGAATCCACTCAGCTTCTTTTAATCAGACGAAGAGAAGGTACACACCAGGCACAAACATTTGTGAGGTTCTGTCTGTGAAAATCGTTGCATTGCCCAAACCCCATGTATACTCCAAATCTTCATAACACTGTTAGAAGTAAATTGTTTCTGGCAATTCTGTGCCTGAAATTTCTGAGCAGCTTGACACTCCAGTTTATCGCTGGAGGACATTATTAGTCATTCTATTACTTTTTAAAATGCAGAGGTAATATGTGTGTCTATGTAGTATGCATGCTGAGTAATAACCAAGAGAATGGGATATTTTTACAGGCTAGTGATGGGCACGCTCTGCTTGTACATAGTTCCACATCTGCCCCACCTGTTGACTTCTTGCTGACTTGCCTCCTCAGCATCATGTGTGTGGCCTAATATGCGAAACTTTGCTTCCACGTTTAGTACGTGTTTCCCCAGCTACAGATTGTAAAAGAGAGTACCAAGCCTCAGTGGATGGGTTTTTATTGAGACAGGCACAAAGCTGATGATCGAATAAGTCTGCAACACTGATTTCAAGCAGGACAGGTTAGCTAAGGAGCAGATACGGGCAAGAGGTAAGCAGCTCAAGATAACTGAGACCACAAAGAGGCTTGATAGAAGCCACTGTTTAGCTGTGTCAAGGAATGGAGACCTTCCCTTAAGAATCAATTAGTGGTTTGTCCCTCTGAGGGCCTGCAAATGACTCAGAGCTCTGGGCACAACTGTTCACCTGGTCTCTGTGACCAGTGGAGTGTATGCAGCTCCATGGGCCATTTCTTTTGTCATCATTGGGCATTAACATGATCTGAGGAGGGTCTGTTGTTTTTCTTGCAGAATTAAAAAAAAATTTCATAAGAAATATTTTGCTTTACATAAGTGAAGGAGTATATGCTTACTCGTGACTTGCTTGAGACTCAAGTAATAAGAATATTTGCCATGTGAGAAGCTGGTATCTGCAAACAGCCTCCCCACTTCCACTCCCTCTACCCAAATCTACCACCTGGCCAGCCCAGAGTTGCACTGGCACTCTTGCGCAGGAGTGCTTTCATTACCGAATCCCAGACACCCCTTTCAATGATTAAAGAATGCCCTGTTATATTTGTTAGAGAGGTGGCTGATATTGCTGCTGATTGTTGAATTTCGGTTTCCTGTGGTTGATTTTCATGCATGAGGAATACCCAGCTCCTGGGCAGGTATCAGGGCTCCATCAATCTCCCCAGGCTGCCTCAACCTCAGGATATGTAAGAGTAGCGGACAAATTGGAAGATCAATGACTTGTCCCTGCTGCCGCATCAGCTGCTATTGAGAAATTAATATGAGGATCACTATAAATAAAAGATAAAAGATGATATGGCTAACAGTGTAAAATATTAAGGCTGGACACAATGTGCCAGAGGAAACTAAACCACAAGAGGAAGAAATTAACCCTGTACAGGCCTTCCACCAACTTGCTGCAAATCCAGTCTGAAAACAAGAGGTGGTGCTGGAATGTGAGAAGGATCTCTTCCTAGAGAAAGAGTTAACAAAACAGTGTTCCTTCTCTTCTCTGTGTTGTAGAGTTTTAAGGCTTAGAAGAGATTGCAGAAATTATTTAACCCTACACATCTCATTTTACATGAGGAGACTGAGGATGAGAGTGCTAAGTGGTTTGCTCAAATATTTGTAGCTAGTCAGCAACGGAGCTGCTAATGGACCCCAGTTCCTGTGCTCAATCTTTTTTATCAAGCTATCTCCTATCACAAAGTCTCTTCATAAAACTCCCATTTTTGTGCTCTCTAGGGCTTCCCTTAGAAGAGCGCTAATTTGTAATCGTGCCAGAAGCAGTAAAAGACAAGTGTGTTTCTTAACATACACTCAAGACCAGAGATCTATGTGCAGCATGACAATAACACTTGACATATCATTTGCAGAGTATCTCTGATTCTGGAGCTTCGCAGAGGGAAATATCCATGTTTCTCCTAGAGAAGAGAAAATGGAATAGATGATCAGACTCAAAAAGATATGTGGAGTCCAGAAAGGAGTTTGGGAAAGAAAAGAAAAATGCCGGTTGAATTAGGATAATGCTGGTTGTCAACAAAATAAGGCCCTAAGAGGAGCAACCTGTTGAAAAGTCATGGGTTAATTATATTTGCATCTATAAGTCTAAATTGAGCTGCTGGCTCTCATGCTCAATTGGTGTGCACTAGTCTACATGGCTCAACTCAAAGTGACTCTGAATCCCCAGGGTTTCCAGTTTTAAACTTTACTCAGCCAGTACTGGCAGCTTCCTGGGTGGCTCAGTGGTAAAGAATCTGCCTGCTGATGCAGGAGATATGGTTCGATCCCTGCATCGGGAAGATCCCCTGGAGGAGGACCTGGCAACCCATTCCAGTATTCTTGTCTGGGAAATCTCAAGGACAGAGGAGCCTGGCAGGCTACAATCCATGAGGTCACAAAGAGCTGGACATGACAGAGCGACTGAGTATGCAGACACACACCGGCAACTTGAGACATGAGAAACGAGGCTGTTGTTATTGCCAGACAGCTGAGTTAGGTATATGCCTCGATTTGCAATTCCTTCTGGCTGCTTCTCAGGACAACTAGATGGGATTTAGATTCCTTAAAATGCGTTTATGAATCTGTTGGTCTTGACTCTAGGTTATACCCATGAATTCATCTGTAGTTGGCAAGGAGCATTTAATTTCTCATCTCCTATATCATTTAAGCCTCTCTTTAGAGCCTGGCCTCACTCTCACCTGTTAATAATCAGAAGTCAGCTACATGAAAGAGTCAAGTCAAGCTCCATCTTTTGAAGACAAATGCACTTTAAAAAAAAAAAATAGTGGGATGCAGATTTTATTTAAAGGCATATCACCGACTGGGTGACAAAGTCTGATTCTGTCTTCAGCAGGTTAAAAAAAATCCATGATCTCAAACTCTTGCTTTTCCTTTAAAAAAAAATGCAAACTTCTATCAGAGCTATTTCTTAAGGGCCAAAAGTGTACGTTACAAAAAGAGAGAGAAAAAAAAGGTTAGAGATCAATGCAAGCTCTCCCTGAAATACCTGCCTCAGTTGAGAAATGAATATGAAGATCACTATAAATAAAAGATAAAAGATGCTATGCCTTTTCGAGTAAAATATGAGGCCAGTCACAATATGATGTAGCAGGTTTAACCAAATTAACCCCCTGGGATAAACAGGGGCTTGGATTTTGCTGCATTTGAAAAATGAACTGATATTTTAAACAATAAGCTTATATGTGAAAAAAAGTCATCCAGGGGCTCAAAGAGGAGAATTCAGCTTCTTTCCTTTTAGGTAGTCTCTCTCAGACACCTGCACGAGATTTGGAAAATGCTTTCCCCTGGGCGACAGAAAACAGAGCAATCATTCAGCATTCTGCAAAGGTGCACCAACTTATCTTATTGGTTGATGTGATACCTGGAAGCTGTGTTTAGGGGATGGATTATTTTTTGCATTTCAGTCTACAAGCTTCTCTCAGAAAATATGCTTTCCATTAGGATGTACACAAATCATTTTCTAATATACCGTTCATTAGATTAATGTTAGTATTAGAGCTTCGTAGAGCATATATGTGTCTTGGGCATTTTTCCAGAAATGCATTATGTAACACATGGATTTCCAGTTCATAATTGCAAAGGTTTCAAAGCTGGAGCTTCAGAGGAGAAGCAGGCTAGCTGCAATGACTTTTTCACTCCCTTGCCCAACTAGTCTTCCTGAATTGTGTGCCTTTTCCAGGAAATGAGATCAAAATAAAAGTGAAATTTGGTTCAGTCAGAGCGATTACTTTGATCTGTTGAGATTTTTCCAGTTTTTCTCTAAGTCTGTTCCATATAGGCTCTTTTTTTTTTTTTTTTTTGCATGTTTTGACCTTCTCTATAACCCTAAAAGAATATAGATGGGCTGGGTGACTCACAGCACTTTTGGAGTTGTGAGCTGAATTATTTAGCATAGGCAATGGGAGAAAGTGGAGGAGTAAGCAGGGAGAAATAATTTTAAATTATATCTTTAGCTGGAGGAAAATTGGCCTACCTACACAAGAGTAAATATGGCATATACAGTGATTCAGATACTCGAAGATGTCTGTTTTAGCAATAAAGCCCAGATCTGGACACAGTCCCTGGCAGAGTCAGACATACACCTGCACATTCACTATATCAAAAGAACCACAGAAGTGTGTTGAAAACTGCTTAAGTGAGAGACATAAACGCAACTACAGATGAACGGACAGGAATTCAAGGTTTGAAATGCTGGACTGCTGGCAAAGCAGCCAGCAGGGTAAGCTCAAGCCAATTTTCAGTTGTGAGACACTAGGTTCACATTGCAGACATGCTGGAAGGCTGGTTCTTCCTGCCCAATGTTTTCGGGAGGATATTAAACACCCCTGTTAAATGCCTGCAAGTGATTGCCAGAGTGAACCTTTTGAGAATGATGGCTATGATCTTTAATAGGGTTGTGGCTTTATCAAGAATCTCACTCAGAATTTCCAATGTGATTTTCAGTTCAACTTTTTTTTGGATGATATACACAAATAACTCATTTCAAGAATATATGTAGACATGAAGTTAGGGACCAGCTGGTGTCAATTTGTGTGGTTATCTCCTGACCTAACCTTTTAGCTTCTTTTTGTTCCTTGACTGTAGTTAAGCTTCATCTTGCTTCAGGGCCATTATATTGGCTGTTCCCATTTTTTGGAAATACCATTTCCAGAAAAATTCTCTGTAAATGATTCCTTTCTATGGCACTCGCTTCTTAAAGATATTTGGTCCTTGATTGTCCTGCTAGCCTAACTTTAGCAGATTACCTTATTTATTTATTTCACATAATAATAATAAAAATAAATAGTATCTCTGGTTTCTATTTGTATTTAGATAAGTTTCTTCCCATAGAACAAAAGCCCCACAATGATAGAGGTTGTTACCTTTGTTATCCTTTGTTCTGTGTCTTAGAATAGTGTTTGGCATGTAGTCATCATTCAAGGTCTGTTGGCTGTGAAAAGAATGTGCGAGTAGATGCATGGATTTGGAGTTATTTGAGGTCATTCTTAATGATGGCTAGGGTTGGTGATTAAATTGCACTTGTAGGTTTTAGAGGTGGAAGTGATCTCGTTGCATCTCGCAGCTGTGTCAAAACTCTTCTGTAGCATCCCTAACAGGTAGTCAACAAGTCTGTGCTTGAGTAACTGTATACAAAAGACACTCACGAGGGCACACTGCTAGTTGTTTTCAAACAGATCACTGCCTTCCCTGAGAGTTTGCTCCTTGTTATTCAGCTATAATTGGGGGGCGGGGGGGGGGGGGGACGGGCAGGGGAGAAAAAAAAAACTGATTTACTCAGAATCATCTTTTCTGTCTCCTTGTTCTAGTTCCTAGAGGATAGTCCAGACAAAATTTCTCTAAATTACATCCTTTGGGTTTGCAGTCATGCTTGTAACAAAATTAGCACACTACTATGGTAAAACTCACCTTGATTGTCTGCCACTTATTACTACAGTCCTTGTAGTAAGGGGTGGGTAAATAGATCACAAGCACACAGGGAAATTAGGAGATTGGAAAATTAAAAACTAAATGATAGTATAAGAGAGGGCAATATAGGAGATATAAATAAAAACTGAAACTCAGATATGGACTTGTCAGGTCAGTTTATTTCTCTTTCTTGGTTCTTGTCACGTGACAACAAAAATTTGGAACGGACTACTTGGGTGTAAAACAACAGACAAGTTACAGCTCAGTTCAGCTTAAGCAGACATATCTTTTATCAGACAGACACTCCCGAAACATGGGAGCAGGCCAATCCCAAAGGAGTCCTCTTGATGAACCCTCTTGGCTTCCTCCCTTTTATACTTCCTGTCTCCTCTTCTTCCTTGTGCCCTGTGCAAAATAGGGCTTGTACTCACCATAAGTCAATGAAAGGGAATGCGAATGGGCATATGCTCTGGCCAGTTGACAATTGGAAGTTATGTAACAGCAAGCTGTGTTGTGTATGTCTTCCCATAATTCAGTCTATTTTAATCAGATGTATATATGTACAGGATATTTATGAACCTTTAATGGTTTCCAGATGCCAAAGGTTACTTTAAGAAGCTCCTTTGATTAGTTTGTATCCACTGTGAGCCTAGGGCACATGTACTGGAGTTGAAAAAGTTACTGTGGTTATTTTGTAGCATATCTGTCAGCTCTTCTGGGTGTGTCTGGGATGGGGTTTACCCATCACCTCGTATCCCTTTCAGTCAGCCCACCTCTCCTAGCTCCTGCTTAACTTCCTACCTAATGGACTAAAGCTTAAGTGAAAACAGAAAATCCATGGAACAAAAATAAATCAACACCAAAAAGCTAAAACCCACGTTTTAAAAGATGTTTAGTCCAAAAAAAGTTCACAAGTATGCTCCACTTAATTAAGAAACAAATCTAATATAGAAATGACTTTTCTTCAGGTGCTGAGAAAATAATTTGAAAGTCAATTAATCCTTTGGTTCTTTGATTTCAGCAGTTTCTTTTCTGCTGTTATATTTTCTACATTGAGGGTAGAGTGTGATTGGCACCATTTCAAAAATTTGTACCCATATTTTTCTTAGCAGCCAAACAGAGTTTACATTTAAACTTGGTATTTGTCTATAGTTAATACGAAGGAAAGAACATATGCTGTTGTTTAAGGGTTCTGATGAATAATTTTTCCTTATTTCTAAAAATATAACTGATATTTAAAGACTGACCCGCTCATCTAATGTTCAGATAACTCAAGGCAGATTGCAGAAGTGTTTCTTCACACTCAAGATTATTAAATATGAAAGAACATATGTCCATCCAAAACTTAGAGTACTCATTTTGCTAAAATTCATTTTACATAGTGCAGCCAGAAGAGTACAGCACGTTGCTAACTTGATGGCACTTGATTTCAATAGTTGCTAGTTTCTACACATGGAAGAAAGAAGGGAGAATGAAAATGGTGAGAGAAGGTTGGAGGGAGAGAGTGAAAGAGAAAGAAGGCGGAGAAGGAGGAAGAGGAAGAGAGAGACAAGGTTAATAAGTTTTATTATTATTCATATCAGTAAGGTTAACAGTTCAGACTGCTGCCATTGAAAAGACAGTTTGTTACACACTGCATGTGGAGGGAATATGCTGCATCATTGATTGCTGCACAGGGAAGCACTCGTCCCTCAGGAGGTGAGGGCGGGTGGGAGGAAACTGTGGCAACAACTTTCATTGTGGTTTCTTTGGGGGAAGGAACAGGTGTGTCAGGGAAAGCCGGAGAGCCGGTTTAGGACTGGTGAGTTTGAATCACTTCAGTACACTCTGGAGTATAGGGACTGTCCCTGTTTGTCTGGTACTTGACCCAGGGGTGATAGGGCAAGTTGATAGTGACCTTGAGAATGTAGGATCCTGATAAAAGACCTTGTTGGGGGTATACGTTCTGGATTGGTTGATTTGTATTTGAAAGGCATGCTCTTGGATGAACTGTTTACAGTCTCCAAAAATTGTCTAAGCAGGAGACCAGCTGACTCCTTCCAGGGTCAGCAAGGCACCAGATGTCAAGGCACCAGAAAAATAGAAAACATGGTTAATATAAGAAGGAAGAGAGGAAACAAGTGAAGTAGGAAGGAAGGAAGGAGTTTTTGTTTTTTAATACATTCAGTTCGTAGGGTAAGAGCAACACTAAATTTGTTGGAGAAAGGCTGTATGTCTGCTTTTTTTCACTGCTCTGACTTTGGATTCAAGGGGAACTGAGTGAAAATACTGGTATTTAACCCTGGTTGTGTGATCTTTCTGTGAGGTTTATATTTCTAGAAGATGGAGATGAAAGTACCTTCTTTACAGGGTTGTGAGATTTAAATGTGAGGATATGTACACAGTGGATTAAATAAATACTAACTGCTTTTAATTCTTTTTGTCTAAATACTCAGTGTTAATGCCCACCTGATATAGATGATAAAATCATGTGTTTGCTTTGCAATTGAAGCTATGTAGTTACACATCAAAGGCAAGTGTGGAATATATCTTACATTGCACCTAAAATGTTTTTAAATGTCTTATTTTCAAAGGGAGGAAAGAAGGGAGAAGGAGAGGAAGAAAAATGGAATATTTGATAACTGAAGAACAAATAAGCAAATATTTGAGCTTAGAATTCTGATGAGAGACTAAAAATACAATTTTTTATTAATTTAGCATTGCTGTTGCTAGTAAAAATAAGTAATCTAGTATAGAATATTTTGGCAAGGATAAGGCCAAATACTATTATATTTATAATTTAAAGTACATGATTCTATGAGCCATGAATTCATAGAAGTTGATTTGCAAACTTCAGTTAATGACCTTGGTTATTTGTCAATAAGAAGAGAGGGAGAGTTTATGTGAGTGCAAGTAAATTAACCTTTCATTCCATACTCAACTGACTTCTTCCACACTGACAAGTAATCAAGATTGTTTGACAGAAGCAGCAAGTTGTTTAGCTTCTCAGCTCTCTTACTGCTAAAATATGATGTCAGATAATTTGTTCCTGTTTAGTTCTAGCTTGATTACTTCTGGTTCCTTGAGATTTGAATTGATGAAGTTTTACTTTAGTTACATGGCAGTGTTAATAAATGCTGTCATGTTTATTAATGAGATGCCAAAATCATATTGTTATATTTAGAGGACAGATTCAAGTTCATGTAACTTAAAGTAGTTGAATGTGATAAAAGGTTAATCAGACTTCATGACCTGTTTGGAATATGTCTTAGGGCTCAGTACCAAGATAACTCTCAATGCAAAATACCTAACTCACAATTAATTTATACGATAACTATATCATAGTCTGTCAGTGACATAGCAAAGGATTCTAACAGCTCCTGAATAAATTTTATGAATTGAAAAACAAAAATCAAAAAATAAAGACAAGCAAAATGAAAGAAATCCAGCTAAGGCCAGCCTTAGTGATGTTTCACTTGATACAATAGAGCTTATTACACAAATATTTTACCCACACTGTATTCCTAGGATTTTAAATTATTTCCACTGAGGAGAGATCACCAACTCGATGGACGTGAGTCTGAGTGAACTCCGGGAGTCGGTGATGGACAGGGAGGCCTGGAGTGCTGCAGTTCATGGAGTCACAGGGAGTCGGACACAACTGGGTGACTGAACTGAACTGAGGAAAGAATCCTTAGAACTTTCTGCGAAACAATTAAGATGTACTGCATGAGACTTTAAAATGTAATTGAGTCAGTGAATAGCAGAATATGTGCTTTGGAAAATTTCTTATTCATCATTGCTCACTAGTTTGTGGCTGGAGAGAAATTAAGAATATTGTTCTGGAAGTCCAGGCAGAATGCCATCCAATGATAATGACAACTCAAAAGTAAAATGAAGAAGGCACTCCGGTATTCTTGCCTGAAGAATCCTGTGGGTGGAGGAACCTGGTAGGCTACAGTCCATGGGGTCATTAAGAGTCGGACACAACTGAGTGACTTCCCTTTCACTTTTCACTTTCATGCATTGGAGAAGGAAATGGCAGCCCACTCCAGTGTTCTCGCCTGGAGAATCCCAGGGACAGAGGAGCCTGGTGGGCTGCCATCTATGGGGTCACACAAAGTCGGACAAGACTGAAGCGATCTAGCAGCAGCAGCAGCAGCAAGCAGCAAAAGTAAAAATAAACTGGCACAACTGAAGCTTTAGCCTTATTGAAATTATAAAATAAATTCTTTTCATCTAATGAAAGACTTCACTAAGAACATTAAGAATTTATTTTTCACGCAAACAATGCAAAGTAAATCCATATCTAGACATAGCTAGTTGGAATTTTTCAAATTAGATGACAATAAAAATATCCAATGAGCTTCTAGTTTTTAAAAAAGGATCAACTTACTTTAAAAAAAATCAGATCTGGAAACAAAGTGAAAACAATATTCCTGAGGAAAAACTTATTCGTCAATTATAATAATGATTAGATATAAAATTTCCTTACCTTAATGAGTTATAGAGAAATGACTTTAAAAAAAGAATATAGCATCTTATTGAATAGAAGACAATGTGGGCTCTCTATCATTCTGATTTCATAGTCAATATTTAAAAGAAAAATTACCTACTTAAAAATGATGGTAAAAAGTAAAAATTTCTATGAACTAGAGGTTTCTCTTTCTTGTGAACATTTTCCTATTACTGAAATGTCCACATTATCTGTATAGATTTTTGAGTATCATATAAATTTCTCCTTGAGTGAGACTTGGTAATTTGAAAAAATTGTCCATTTCATCTAAGTTGTTGAATTTGCAGTTCTAGATAGCTCATAGTGTTCTTTGGTTTTTTAAATATCTCTAGAGTCTGTAGTGATGTCTCTTCATTAATCCCTGGTTTTTGTAATTTGTATTTTCTTTCTTTTTTCTTTTCAGTATAGTTAGAAATGCATTAACTTTATTGAACTTAAAAAATCTTATTTATTTTCTTTTATTCTGTTCTCAATATCATTGATTTATTTTCTTTTAATATCTTTTTGTTCTATTTGCTTTTGGTTTATTTTATTTTATTTTATTTTATTTTAGTTTCTTAAGGAGGAAGCTTAGATCATTCAAGTAATAAGATTTCTTCTACGAACCATTGTAGCGTATCTTCAAAAACCTGATATATTGTCTTTTCACTTTTAGTAAATTCAAAATATTTTCTTGCTTCTCTTGTGTCCTTTGATATGTTGATTACTGAGAAATATGGTGTTTTTTCCCCAAGTATTTATAGATTTTCCAGTTTTATTTCTAGTTTAATTCCATTTATTTCATTGATTGATTTCTAGTTTAATCCTGTTCTATCCACCCATGGAGATGAGAAGGATTCCTTCCTAATTAGTGGACTGGATATTGAGGCAAACGATGATACACATACCGAAATAATTTGGAAGAAAATTTATCACTTAAAAAATAATTCTTGGAACAATAGGACAGGTGCACTTTCTCCCATAAAGCCAAGAGCATAGTGGAAGTGGCGGTGTGATGACTTGATTTTGACTGGGTAGAATGCGAGTCTAGAGTGGAAGTTTCTTCCTGTGTCCAGGGTTTGTGTGGTGTGAAGTTCCCATAGGCACCAAGGGGACTGATGGATTTTTAAAATCATGATTAGCTTGTCTATATATGGGGCAAAGGGGAAAGAGGGAGTATGGGGCTTTGAAGCTGTCAGTGGTCAAAAGTCAAAAAATGAGTCAGACCTCTTACTACAATTCACCCCACTGTTCGATTGATGATGGAATTGTACTGTGTCTTATTCAACTGATTCTGAATTTGTTTAAGTATAATTTTAGGAGCCATATGCCTCTGTGCACGCATGTTTAGTCACTTCAGTTGTGTCTGACTCTTTGGGATCCTATGGACATAGCCTGTCAGACTCCTCTGTCCAGGGGGTTCTCCAGGCAAGAATACTAGAGTTGTTTGCCATGACCTCCTCCAGGGGATTTTTCTGACCCAAAGACGGAACCTGCGTCTCTGTCTCTTTCATTGGCAGGCAGGTTCTTTACCACTAGTGCCACCTGGGAAGCCCCGTATGCCTCTGTAGCAAATGAAAATGAAAGAGCTTGGACAAATGTATCCAGTCACCTCAGACAGTTGTTGAAAACCATGAAAAAATGTTAGCTGGTGTCTGGAGTATTTGCTCAAAAAAGCAAATTATATTATTAACATGCTTATCTGTTGTCTCATTTGTTGAGTTATTTGAGCAACTTTTCCCCATTATGTCTATCCACATGTAAGAAAAAATACCTTTAAGGAAGAAAACACCTCTCTGGCTGGGCAGTAAATAGGCTGCTGCTGCTAAGTCACTTCAGTCATGTCCGACTCTGTGCGACCCCAGAGACAAGTCTCCCCTGTCCTTGGGATTCTCCAGGCAAGAACACTGGAGTGGGTTGCCATTTCCCTCTCCAATGCATGAAAGTGAAAAGTGAAAGTGAAGTCGCTCAGTTGTGTCTGACTCCTAGCGACCCCATGGACTGCAGCCTACCAGGCTCCTCTGCCCATGGGATTTTCCAGGCAAGAGTACTGGAGTGGGTTGCCATTGCCTTCTCCAGTAAATAGGCTAAGAATAGGTAATTATCAGGCATTAAAGTCACCAGGAAGCATTGCTTCTCACTATGGGCCTCCAAAGGATGGGCATCTTGCTGCATGTGTCTGGTGGTGGTGGGGGGGGTGTTTAATATTTATTATTTCTGACTGGATTATGGGTCCTAGGGCAGTGCCAGTGTCCCCCAAGACTGTAAGTAGGGCACTCATAATGTGCAACAGTTCTTTTGTACCTAATGCTGAAAAAGAAACGTTGAGCTGAGAGACCAGAAAGAAACGTGGCCTGCCACCCCCATCCCCCCTTATATATAGGACATCAGAGGGAGGGCCTGGTGGTGGTGTGTAAGAACAGAGGAACAAGCAAGTGTTACTGAAGTGAACCTAGAGCCACTGGAGATTTGAGAATCCTGGTTAAGGCATGTGGTAGTGCAAACACCCTGCTTATGAAGGGCCCGTAGGTTTATTGCTCTGAGCAAAGCAGGAAATTGCCTTAGAATTTGTAAAACGAATCAGACAGAGAGACCAAATGAGCAATTTAAATAAATATTTTAGAATCTGATTAGTTTTATGGAGTTGTACTTAAGAAGGGGATGACTGGCCAAGGATAACTTCTTCTATGAGACTGACTGGAAGTGGATGATGAAAGCTGATGACCTATCTTGGACTGGTGTCAAACTCAGCAATTAGTGAAGTAAAGGACTTGGACTGTATGCTTGATGAGTGGTAAATATATATTATGGGAGAGACCCTTCAAGACAGGGAGGGGATTACTATGATGAAATGAAGTAGGTCTTGAGAGAAGGGGAAAAAACATGAGCAGAGACAGGAATGGGAGTGAAGATGATACTGCAAACTGAATGGGGAAAATTATGGGAATGGAGCTGGGGGAAGGAGTGGAAATGTGGGGCTTGGCAAGGAAGATATGGACTTGTTCATGGGTGGTGGAGTGGTAGTTGTCAGGGTTGGAAAATATTGAAGATGGTGAAATCTGGAAGAGAATGAAGGTTGGTTGTGAGAGTTGCATGTGTCGGGCTATAGCCTAGACCAGTAGAACAGAGCAGACAGAGGGTATTCCTAGGTCCAGAGAGAACTTCAGATAACCCATCAGCAGCTCCCTAAAACACGTAGCTAAATAATAAATAAGTATGGATTTGATCTTGGTGCTATCCATAGCATGGATAGCCTGTTGTAAACACTGACACTCATTTGTAGCAATGTTGAGCATAGGCATGGTGTCACTGCATTTGTGTGATTTAGAAAATATGGTGCAGCAGAGACTGACATGCTGGAGATGGGTCGGGAAAGGCTTTAGACAGGTAGCTAAGATGAAGACAGCATTCTCTCCTCCAGTGAATTCAGAAAGGAGCTAAAGGTAAGCTTCCACTGGGTGTAAGTGCCATAGCCTGAGGAGGTGAGAGCGTGCACTCTAGGAGTAGAGGTAGAAGGGAGCAGTGGGAGCTTAGCACCGTGCCAAGCCGAGAACGAAAGAGGAGCAGCGCTAGTCACTGGCAGTAAAGTTCAGGTCAGTAGTGTGACTGAAGTGAAAATCTGGTTGTGTTGGTGAGTTGGACTGAAATGCTTCTCCCTCATGAATATGTTTATCAAATGTATTGAGGTCACCTGGTGGTCAGGGAATCCGGCTGGCATGTATACTGCCTCCTATATTATGCAAATTTCAGAATAGCCAATAGGAGCTGCTTCAGACATTGTAAGAAAATTTGCCATCAAGATGAAGATGAGTTATTTTACCAGCTAGCTTGGATATGGCCATAGTGCTATCAAGCCTGAATAAGTGTGGGTGGCAGCATGGTCACAGTATAGCCCAATAGTTTTTGCATTGACATGTGAGGTCTGTACAATGGACTATAGTATCCCAGGTCCAAACTGTCACCTAAAGTGATAGCCAGGCTGTGAAAAGCCAAAAGACCAATCATTTATGCAGTGTGAGTGCTGTAGTTTGAGGAACCAAAGAGTTGCTGACAGATAGGGACATAACATGGAACACTTGGTGTTTCCATTCTGAATCCTGATGTGGAGAGGAAGCCTGAATCTCTCAAAAGTAGCTTTAGCAGAGACCAACTTTAGTATTTGGGCTTCCCAGGTGGCACAGTGTTAAGGAATCTGCCTGCCATTGTGGGAGATGAAAGAGACATAGGTTCTATCCCTGGGTTGGGGAGATCCCCTAGCGTAGAAAGTGGCAACCCACTCCAGTATTCTTGCCTGGAAAATCCCATGGACAGAGGAGCCTGGTGGACTATAGTCCATGGCGTTGCAGAGAGTCAGACATGACTGAGCAACTGAGCACACACATAACTTTAATTTTTCTTAGCCTCACTCAACAATACACATGGTAGTAGTTGTGGGTGATAAAGCTATAGTCTTTACTTCCAGAATAAGCTCCTCATTGGCATTAATTAAATCTTTTATTGCTTGGAAATTTTGTTGAAGCTTGTGACTTAGGCAAATTGTTAGTTCAGTGCAAACATAATTATGGTTTCGGACTGTGAATTTTAAATCATTGTAAGTAGTCTCACACACATCTTTATTAATCAAAATGGGAACCATTACAATCAATACATTTTTGCCAGTGAGAAATAAGTTTGTTTATTGCTATAGCATAAAAATTCACGCTTTGGGATTTGACAGACTCTTGGAAAGCATTTTCTGCCTCCTGCTGGTTGTGGAAGCATTTTCCCTGCAAAAAGTTGTCCCGATGCTTGAAGAAGTGGTAGTTGGTTGGTGAGAGGTTAGGTGAATGTGGTGGATGAGGAAAAACTTCATAGTCTAAACTGTTCAACTTTTGAAGTGTTGGTTGTGCAACATGCGACTGAATGTTGTCTTGGAGAAGAATTGGGCCCTTTCTGTTGATCAGCACTGGCTGTAGGCCTTGCAGTTTTCCGTGCAGCTCATCGATTTGCTGAGCATATTTCTCGGATGCAATGGCTTCTCTGGGACTAAGAAAGCTGTAGCAGATCAGGCCACCAAATGGTGACCGTGACCATTTTTTGGTGCAAGTTTTGCTTTGGGAATTGCTCTTGAGCTTATTCTCTGTTCAAACACTGAGCTGGTTGTTACTGGTTATCATATAAAATCCACTTATCGTCGCACATTACAATCCAATTGAGAAATGGTTCATTGTTGCTGCATAAAATAAGAGAAGGTGACACTTCAAAATGATGATCTTTTCAATTTGCAGTCAGCTCATGAGGCACCCACTTATCAAGCTTTTTCACCTTTTCAGTTGGCTTCAAATGTCAAGTGACTGTAGAATGGTTGATGTTGAGTTCTTGGGCAACTTCTTGTAAGAGAATCAGCTTTGATGATCCTTTCAGTTGGTCATTGTTAATTTCTTTTTTTTTCAGATTTTATTTTATTTTATTATTATTTTTTTACTTTACAATATTATATTGGTTCATTGTTAACTTCTGATGGCAAGCCACTTTGCTCCTCATCTTAAGACTGATCTCTTTTGCAGAACTTCTTGAACCACCACTGCACTGTCTGTTCATTAGCAGTTCCTGGGCCAAATGCATTGTTGATGCTGTGAGTTGTCTCTGCTGCTTTTTGACCCAGTTTGAACCCAAATAAGAAAGTCATTCAAATTTGCTTTTTGTCTAACATCATTTCCATGTGTTATTCGGTTGCCCAATAATGTTTGACTCTTTGCAAAGCCATGGACTGTAGCACACCAGGCTTCCCTGCCCCTCACCATCTCCCAAAGTTTGCTCAAGTTCATATCCATTGCATCGGTGATGCCATCCAGCCATCTCAGCCTCTGATGCCTTCTTCTCCTTCTGCCCTCAGTCTTTCCCAGCATGAGGGACTTTTCCAGTGAATCAGCCGTTTGCATCAGATGAACAAAATACTAGAGTTTCAGCTTCAGCATCAGTCCTTTCAATGAGCATTTAGGATTGATTTCTCTTAAGATTGACTGGTTTGATCTCCTTGCTGTCCAAGGGACTCTCAGGAGTTTTCTCCAGCACCACAGTTTGAAGGCATCAATTTTTCAGTGCTCTGCCTTATTTATGATGTAGTTCTCAGAACCATATGTGACCGCTGGGAAGACCATAGCCTTGAGTATATGGACATATGTCAGCTGAGTAATGTTTCTGCTTTTCAACATACTATCTAGGTTTGTTATTGCTTTCCTTCGAAGAAATGGTTGTCTTCTGATTTCATGGCCACAGTCACCATCCGCAGTGATTTTAGAGCCCACGAAGAGGAAATCTGTCACTACTTCCACCTTTTCCCTTTCTATGTGCCATGCAGTATTGGGACTGGATACCATGATCTTAGTTTTTTTTTTTTTTTTATTATTTAGTTTTAAGTTGGCTCTTTCACTCTTCTCCTTCACTGTCATCAAGAGGCTCTTTAGTTCCTCTTTGCTTTCTGCCATTAGAGTGGTATCATCTGCATATATGAAGTTGTTGATGTTTCTCCTGCCTATCTGGATTCCAACTTGTAACTTATCCAGCCTGGCATTTCTCATGATGTGCTCAGCATATTGGTTAAACAGACAGGGTGACAACAGACAGCTCTGTCATACTCCTTTGTCAATCTTGAACCAATCAGTTTTTCCATACAGGGTTCTACTGTAGCTTCTTAACCCACATATAGGTTTCTCAGGAGAGAGGTAAGATGATCTGGTATTCCCATCTCTTTCAGAGCTTTCCGTAGTCTAAATTAAATATAAAATAAGTAGCATGTAGTAGTAAGTCATTAGCAAAAAAAAATAGTGATAAATGCACATTAAAATGATGTATAACATAACCACATTTATTTAGAATGTATTCCAATACCAATGGCAAATTTCAACAATGCAAAAACCATTTGCACAAACCTATCCCCTTATTGCCAAATTCAGACTTAAATTGAAGAAAGTAGGGAAACCCACAACCCCATTCAGGTATGACCTAAAGCAAGTCCCTTATGATTATACAGTGGAAGTAAGAAATAGATTTAAGGGACTAGATCCGATAGACAGAGTGCCTGATGAACTATGGATGGAGGTTTGTGACCCTGTACCAGAGACAGGGATCAAGACTATCCCCATGGAAAAGAAATGCAAAAAAGCAAAATGGCTGTCTAAGGAGGCCTTGCAAATAGCTGTGAAAAGAAGAGAAGCAAAAAGCAAAGGAGAAAAGGAAAGATATAAACTTTTGAATGCAGAGTTCCAAAGAATAGGAAGGAGAGATAAGAAAGCCTTCCTCAGTGATCGATGCAAAAAAATAGAGGAAAATAACAGAATGGGAAAGACTAGAGATCTCTTCAAGAAACTTGGAAATACCAAGGGAACATTTCATGCAAAGATGGGCTCGATAAAGGACAGAAATGGTCTGGACTTAACAGAAGCAGAAGATATTAAGAAGAGGTGGAAGGAATAAACAGAACTGTACCAAAAAAGATCTTCATGACCCAGATAATCACGATGGTGTGATCACTCACCTAGAGCCAGACATCCTGGAATGTGAAGTCAAGTGGACCTTAGAAAGCATCACTATGAACAAAGCTAGTGGAGGTGATGGAATTCCAGTTGAGCTATTTCAAATCCTGAAAGATGATGCTGTGGAAGTGCTTCACTCCATATGCCAGCAAATTTGGAAATCTCAGCAGTGGCCACAGGACTGGAAACGGTCAGTTTTCATTCCAATCCCAAAGAAAGGCAATGCCAAAGAATACTCAAACTACTGCACAATTGCACTCATCTCACACGCTAGTAAAGTAATGCTCAATTTTCTCCAAGCCAGGCTTCTGCAATACGTGAACTGTGTACTTCCAGATGTTCAAGCTGGTTTTAGAAAAGGCAGAGGAACCAGAGATCAAATGGCCACCATCTGCTGGCTCAGGGAAAAAGCAAGAGAGTTCCAGAAAAATAACTATTTCTGCTTTATTGACTATGCCAAAGCCTTGACTGTGTGGATCACAATAAACTGTGGAAAATTCTAAAAGAAATGGAAATAACAGACCACCTGACCTGCCTCGTGAGAAACCTATATGCAGGTCAGGAAGCAACAGTTAGAACTGGACATGGAACAACAGACTGGTTCCAAATAGGAAAAGGAGTACATCAAGGCTGTATATTGTCACCCTGCTTATTTAACTTCTATGCAGAGTACATCATGAGAAACACTGGGCTGGAAGAAGCACAAGCTGGAATCAAGATTGCCAGGAGAAATATCAATAATCTCAGACATGCAGATGACACCACTCTTATGGCAGAAAGTGAAGAGGAACTAAAAAGCCTCTTGATGAAAGTGAAGGAGGAGACTGAAAATGTTGGGTTAAAGCTCAACATGCAGAAAACGAAGATCATGGCATCTGGTCCATCACTTCATGGGAAATAGATGGGGCAACAGTGGAAACAGTGTCAGACCTCATTATTTTGGGCTCCAAAATCGCTGCAAATGGTGATTGCAGCCATGAAATTAAAAGATGCTTACTCCTTGGAAGGAGAGTTATAACCAACCTAGATAGCATATTAAAAAGCAGAGACATAACTTTGCCAACAAAGTTCCATCTAGTCAAGGTTATGGTTCTTGCAGTGGTCATTTATGGATGTGAGAGTTGGACTGTGAAGAAGGCTGAGCGCCGAAGAATTGATGCTTTTGAATTGTGGTGTTGGAGAAGACTCTTGAGAGTCCCTTGGTCTGCAAGGAGATCCAACCAGTCCATTCTAAAGGAAATCAGTCCTGGGTGTTCATCGGAAGGACTGATGCTAAAGCTGAAACTCCAACACTTTGGCTACCTCATGCGAAGAGTTGACTCACTGGAAAAGTCTCTGATACTGGGAGGGATTGGGGGCAAGAGGAGAAGGGGATGACAGAGGATGAGATGGCTGGATGGCATCACCGACTCAACGGACATGAGTTTGAGTGAACTCCGGGAGCTGGTAATGGACAGGGAGGCCTGGCATGCTGCAATTCATGGGGTCGCAGAGTCGGACATGACTGAGAGACTGAACTGAACTGAATATTAGTATCATCATCAAGGTACTATCAGAGACCTAGCAGATAGCCAAATAGACATTCATTGGTGAATGAATCACAATATAAACTTTGTATGGTGTCAGTTATGTTACGTTCACTGAGGTGTATTTTATGGTCTAGAATATGGTCTCTTGGTGAATGTCCACTGGAAAAGAATGTGTGTTATATACTATTGTTATGTGAAGTTTTGTATAAATGCATTTAAGCCAAATTGGTGATATATTATTCAGATCCTCTGCATCCTTGTTGATTTTCTGTGTATTTGTTTCATTGATTACTAAGAAGAGTGTTGAAGTCTTTAACAATAATTGTGGCTTTCTCTTCCCTTTTTATAATTTAGAAATTTTTTTCTCTGCATTTTAAAGTTCTGGTATTAGGTGTTTATACATTTAGAACTGTGCACTTTCTTCTTGGTGAGTTGAACTTTTTATCATAATGTAATATTTCTTGTTCTTAAGTCTACTTTGTCTGATATTATAATGGGGCATGTGTGTGTGAGTGTTTGTACATTGGTAATTATTTTCCTTGGTGTTTTCTGAGATCTGGGAATTATGGTTATTATCTTGATAATTTTGGAAAATTCTCAATTATACTATTATCCCTTCAAGTCTTTCTTCTCCATTATCTCTGTTTTCTTTTACAATTTTGGTATTTCCCACAGCTCTTGGATGCTCTTTTTTTTTCTAATGTTTTATTCTTTGTTTCTGTGTGGATAATTTCTATTGATGTATCTTGGAGGTAATTATTTCCTTAGCTTTGTGAAACCTACTGATGAGTCTATTGATGTGATTCTTCATCTTTGTTAGTATATGTTTCTTTTGGATTATTTGTCTTTCATTCTCTCATATATTTCATCTTTCTGCTGAAATTCTCCACTTGTTCATGTATGTTGCCCATTTTTCAGCTAGATCTTTTAACATATTAATCATTGCTATTTTTAATTCTTTGTCTGATACTCAAATATTGGGATCATATCTCTGAGTCTAGTGTGTGTAATCCTTTATCACTTGACATGATGTTGTTTTTGATTGGTCTGACTTCTTTGCATATCTTATATTTGGTGAACATTTGTTGTAAGACAGTAGAGACTGAGGTAATTAGTATTCCCTCATACTAATGGCATATCTTTTTTTTTTTTTTTGGTCAGACCTTCATTATATACATTTAGTTAATCTTGTCAGGAGTTGAGTTAGTTTTGGATTTTGTTGTTATAGTTATCCTAGTACATCCTAGTTTTAAAATTACTGTAGTAAAGTGTTACATGTAAGATGTGGGCTGGTTTGTCAGTTTTGTTTTCAATGTTTCCCCCTCAACTTTAGGTTTTCCCTTGTCTCTTAGAGAGGGTCTCTCTTCCTGCTCATTTCTCCTCTGGCAGTACCTCCTGTGGGATCCAATATCTGACATCCATCCCAGCCAAACAGTTACCCACTTCTCATCTTACCATGCAGACTCCTGTCTTCCCTTGAGTTTCGCTTGTTTGGTTGCCTTACAACCCCAGTTTTCTCATGGTTTCAGTAGGAGTTATAATTTTTCAGATTATTAAACTTTTTGTTCTAAGAGGGCAAATGTTTCTCTTTGGCATTTTAAGAGGGAAGCAGAAATCAAAAATATTTTACAAATCAAATATATTTCCTAAATCTCTGGTTAAAAAATATGTATATCTGACATACAAAGAGAATAGTATCAAGACCCTCTAAATAATATGCCATGAATTTGGAATTTATATCATGACTCTAGGTAACACAACTCGATGAGAAAGTATTCTTAATGACTCTTTTTTCTGAATTTCCTTGGTCCCTTGCTGAGAGAAGACCATGAATGTCTCACCAGAATTTCATTTCAGTTTAGCACATAGACTGTATTCTGTGAATGGCTCTGTCTAGTTGAGAGTTCTGGTAAGGAGCTCTGATATTTAACTATTTTCTAGCATAATAGAGACTTAAACTGTAAAGGTATTTATTTTCCTATCTACATAGATAAAGCTAGACCAGAAGAAGTGACTTGTCAAAGAATTTATGCTATCATCTAAATAATCTGGTTAGATGAACTTTAGTGAGAAGACTGGTATTTTCAAGTTGGAGTAAATACATGGGATCTCCCCCAACCATATCTTTTCATAACCACCCTTTCAGTGTCAAACTCACATGATACACAGTGGAGGGACCTTGACTCCATGTGCACGCTGGACAAAAGCATTCCTCTAGTCCAAGCTGGAACTGGCGCCTGGACCATTGTCTCAGTCCCTGAACTGGATTGCTTGGATTCCCCTCAGTTGATACTGTGGCTTTGGAAGTTGGAGCACATGTTTTATATTTCTTGGAAGAAATCAGTATGACAGGTTATTAACAGACAGTATTGTTTTTCTCAAGTTCATATAAAAGGAAATTTTCATATACTTTTAGAAAGAAGAGAGGCTGTTTTACTATATTTGTTAACATCCTCAGTCGTAGCAGTCTGAGATTATGAATCAGTACTGGAACAATAAACTATGTGCCAATGTATGTGAAAAGAAAAATAAATGGATTTTAACTGATGAAATCCTAAGAGGTTATTAAAAATGAGAGAGATAAAAAAGGGGGGAAATCCTTTAAAAGAAAATGTATGGAATTTAGAAAGATGGCAATGACGACCCTGTATGCAAGACAGGAAAAAAGACACAGCTGTGTATAACGGACTTTTGGACTCAGAGGGAGAGGGAGAGGGTGGGATGATTTTGGAGAATGGCATTCTATCATGTATCCTATCGTGTAAGAATTGAATCGCCAGTCCATGTCTGACGCAGGATACAGCTTGCTTGGGGTTGGTGCATGGGGATGACCCACTGAGATGTTATGGGGAGGGAGGGGAGGGGGGTTCATGTTTGGGAACACATGTAAGAATTAAAGATTTTAAAATTTAAAAAAAAATAAATAAAAGAAAATGTAATAGATAATACACAGAGCTATTATTGTCCCACTTCTATTTGTCTAGGCTTCCTAAACCTCTTGATGGTCTCTTCTACTCTTAAGACTCTCTGGGAAAAGCACTGAGATTTTTTCTGTTCTTACTCTATTCACCTCTTCACATTTTGAAGGCTGTAACAATTGGTCTTGATTGAAATCTTTCCAGACTACATGAACAATAACCAAATACAATAAGAGTGTACCTAATGGGCATAAAAGAAACATCATTGTTAAGTTTTCATGTGATTTAAGTTGAGATGTTAGTACTTATCATCTGTTTTGATAAAAGGTTTGTTTGACTCTTTTCTGTTTTATTTCCAGTGAATGTTATTTTCTTTTCATTATTATGCATGTTTTATGAGTTAGGATTTATTTGTGTGTGTGTTGGATTTGATTTATTTCTGTGGGACTCTGCTGTTTCCACAGTAAACTGTGGAAAATTCTGAAAGAGATGGGCATGCCACACCTGACCTGCCTCTTGAGAAACCTATATGCAGGTCAGGAAGCAACAGTTAGAACTGGACATCGAACAACAGACTGGTTCCAAATAGGAAAAGGAGTCCGTCAAGGATGTATATTGTCACCCTGCTTATTTAAGTTCTATGCAGAGTACATCATGAGAAACACTGGGCTGGAGGAAGTACAAGCTGGAACCAAGATTGCCGGAAGAAATATAAATAACCTCAGATATGCAGATGACACCACCCTTATGGCAGAAAGTGAAGAAGAACTAAAGAGCCTCTTGATGAAAGTGAAAGAGGAGAGTGTCCCATCACTTCCTGGGAAATAGATAGGGAAACAGTGGCTGACTTTATTTTTCCGGGCTCCAAAATCACTGCAGATGGTGACTGCAGCCATGAAATTAAAAGATGCTTACTCCTTGGAAGGAAAGTTATGACCAACCTAAGCAGCTTATTCAAAAGCAGAGACATTACTTTGCCAACAAAGGTCCATCTAGTCAAGGTTATGGTTTTTCCAGTGGTCATGCAAGGATGTGAGAGTTGGACTATAAAGAAAGCTGAGCACCAGAAGAATTGATGCTTTTGAACTGTCATTTTGGAGAAGACTCTTGAGAGTCCCTTGCACTGCAAGGAGATCCAACCAGTCCATTTTAAAGGAGATCAGTCCTGGGTGTTCATTGGAAGGACTATTTTGAAGCTGAAACTCCAATACTTTGGCCACCTGATGTGAAGAGCTGACTCATTTGGAAAGACCCTGATGCTGGGAAAGATTGAGGGCAGGAGGAGAAGGGGACGACAGAGGATGAGATGGTTAGATGGCATCACTGACTCGATGGACATGGGTTTGGGTGGACTCTGGGTGTTGGTGATGGACAGGCTGGCCTGGCTTGCCTGCAGTTCATGGGGTCGCAAAGGGTTGGACACGACTGAGTGACTGAACTGGTGAACTGAACTACTATTTCTTAAAACCTGATTAAAAAGAGCTTCCAGATATAAAACTTGTGCTCTGAATTGTCTATTTCTCCAGCAATCTTTGATGATCTTGACCAAATGGTGATCTAATGTTATTCACTTATGTTTTCCTACTGCATATAGTTTGGAACCACTATGTTTCATTCCTAGTCACATTCTTTATTGTATACTTCTTATTTTGTAGTTTCTGTTCCTCAGCATCAACATTCTACTAAACTAAGATGACTACTTTGAGGCAATTTGAAACCAGAATTCTCCCGCCATCTGAAATTATTCATGTACGTATAAAGTAAAGAGATAAAGACAAAGATGGCAGCCAGGGGACTTTATTTGTCTTTTAATGATTTAATATCATTTTTCTATACCTTTAACTAGTGTAGAGTTAGCGTTCTAGCTAGCAATAAAGGAGTCACAGAAAAGGAGAATTCAGGAAATATGCAGTATCGAGTTTTCTTGGTAAGTTCGTCAATCTCAAAAAAAAATTGGCATGTGAGCAGAAACAGTTCCATTACTTAGACAGCCAAATATGTTTGTGCAAAGAATGTGTGCATAATACTGAATATCTGTGGATGGACTAGAATAGGAAAAATGTGTCTGTTTTCTCATTTGTTTTAGGAAAAGGGAATCTTTTAGAAGATTTCCCCTGTCACTAGTGTCATATTTTGTGAGACTAAGGTCTCAGTAGGTCTAACTTTATAACCTTCTAATTTCAGACAAAGAGAGACTGGAAAGTTAGGAAAGAGAATTCAGTTGCAGCCAGTTCAAACTGCAAGGAAAGAGAGTAGAGAACATCATTGAGAAGCTGCATGCAAACACACATACGTCTTTTCTGCATCTGTTTCCAGCTATACTGTGTCTATCTTAAAAAGTGAGGGCATCAAAACCCGATAAAGACATTGAAAGAAAGGAAAAGTACAGACGAATAACTTTCACGCTTAGGAATACAAAAACCTCAACACCTCAACAAAAGATTAAGAATGTAAATTCAGTAATATGCAAAAATAATTTTATGCCATAACCAAGAGGAATTTATTCTTAGTTTGCCAGGCCAACTCAACATTTGAAAAATAAGTAATTTAATTCATCACAACAACAAGTTAAATAGGAAACATCATGTGCCTCATCAGTAAACGATAAAGTTTCAGAAAACTTTAAATAGAGGGGAGTTTCCTCAACTTAATAAAGAAAACATACAAAAAATGTGCATCTAACACCATACTTAATGGTGAAAAACCAGATGCTTTCCCCTGAAGATCTAAAATGATGCAAGGAAGTTCCTTCTTGACTCTCCCGTTCAGCACCCTATTAGAAGTCTTAGCTAATGCAATTAGATAAGAAAAGGAAATAAACACATACAGATCGAAAAGGAACAAATAAAATGGTCTTTTTTCACAAATGACATGATTATCTATGTAGAATTCCCAAAGAATCAACACAAAAAGCCTCCAGAACTACTAAGCATTTATAACAAGTTTGCATGATACATGGTTAGGATAGAAAGGTCAGTTGCTCATAGCAACAATAAATGATTAGAGTTTGAAATTTTAAAATGCAATTTATTTACATTGAAAGCAAAAAATTAATAAATATAACGCTAACAAAATATGCATAGGATCCATAAAAATAAACCTGCAAAACTCCAAAGAAAGAACTCAAAGAAGATTTAAATACATAGAGAGATATTCTGTGTTTATGACTAGGAAAACTAATACTATTAAAATGTCAGTTCTTCCCAGTTTGATCTATAGATTCAATACAATCCCACTCCAAATTTTAGTAGGTTATTTTGTGGATATTAACAAAATGACACTAAAGTTTATGGAAAGCCAAAGGACTCAGAATATCCAACACAAAGCCAACAAAGAACAAAGTCAGAAGACTGATATTACCCAACTTCAGGGCTTATTGTGCAGCTACAGTAATCAATACAGCATGGTATTAATGAAGGAACAGACAAATAGGCCAATGGAACAGAGTGGAGAGGCCAGAGAGATTTGTTCAGTAGTGGAAATGTTAGGAATGAAACCACAGTAGTGAATAAACGACATTATGTATTTGTCAAAACCTATAGAACTGTACAAGAGTATATCTTAATGTAAATCGTGTACTTTAAGTACTGAAATAATGTATCAGTGTTGTTCATTGGTATTTAACAAATGTACCATGCTAACACAATTTATTTATAATAGAGGACATTTAGACCTTGGACATATGGAGACTTTCTCCTCAATTTTTCTGTAGATCTAACACTGTTCTTTAAAAAGCAGGCTGTTTTTTAAGATAATCTAAAAACATAAGCCAGATATATGGGGATTGTTCTTTTATCTTCCTCTTTCTTCATACCCATTCTTCATTCATTCAGTGCAAGGATTCAGTGTTTTAAACTGCTTTCAGTTTTATTTGCTTTTCCATGTTATTGCCATATTCTAGCAGAGATCATCTCTACCTGGAATTTGCAGTCACTTTCCAGCTATTCTTGTTGGCCTTCTATCACACAGTCTTCAAAATATTGATAGAGTGAGCTTTCTTGGATACAAAATGTATCGTCATTATACTGCTTCAAACCCTTCTTTGGATTTCTATTTCCAAACTTGCTTTTTCTTTTCCTAACTTTTTGTTTTACATTGAAACATAGTCAGCTAACAATGTTGTGATAGTTTTAGGTGGACAGCAAAGGGACTCAGCCATATATGTACCTGTATCCATTCTCCCTCATATTCTCCTTGAATCCAGATGGTCACATAACATTGAGCAGAGTTTCCTGTGCTGTGCAGTAGGACCATGTTGATTATCCATTTAAAATACAGCAGTGTGTAGGTGTCCATCCCAAACTCCCGCACTATTCCTTTCCCCTATTCTTCCCCCCCTGCAAACCATGGCAACCATAAATTCATTCTCTAAGTCTGTGAGTCTGTTTTTGTTTTGTAAATAAGTTCATTTGTATCATATTTTTTTTTAGATTCCACATATAAGGGATGCCATATGATATTTCTCCTCTGTCCGACTCACTTCACTCAGTATGACAATCTCTAGATCCATTCATATTTGATAAATCCATCCATGTTGCAGAAAATGGCATTATTTTATTCTTTTTAATGGGCGAATAGGATTCCACTGTATATATGTTCAGTTCAGTTCAGTCGCTCAGTTGTGTCCGACTCTTTGCGACCCCATGAATTGCAGCACGCCAGGCCTCCCTATCTATCACCAACTCCTGGAGTTCACTCAGACTTATGTCTATCGAGTCAGTGATGCCATCCAGCCATCTCATCCTCGGTCGTCCCCTTCTCCTCCTGCCCCTAATCCCTCCCAGCATCAGAGTCTTTTCCAGTGAACTCTTCGCATGAGGTGGCCAAGGTACTGGAGATCCAGCTTTAGCATCATCCCTTCCAGAGAAACCCCAGGGCTGATCCTGTGTACCTCATCTTATTTACGCACTCCTCTGTCAATGGACATTTATGTTGCTTCCATGTCTTGGCTATTGTAAACAGTGCTGCAATTAATGTTGGGGTGCATGCATCCTTTCAGACCATATTTTCCTCTGTATATATGCCCGGGAGTGGGATTACAGGGTCATATGGTAGCTCTATTCTTTATAAGAAAGAACTTAAGAGAACTTTAATCATTTAGCCATAAATGATTATATCTTTCAGTTCTTTCTTCCGATTGCTTTTTTGCCTTCTGGCTGGAGTTAGTCTGAACTTCCCAGGGGTCCACCAAAACCAGGCTCCGTATTGTCTTCAGTCTTATCTGCTAATCCCATTGCCTGAATACTTTTCTTGCTAATCTTTATTTGCCTGGTTTATGTTTTATCCTTTGGAATTTTGCTTAGATAGTACACCGTCCAGGAATTTTTCTGCTCCCCACAAACTGACCTAAATATTCCTCCTAAATTATCTTGATTTTTTCTTAACATTTTATGCAAACTTCATGCTTTCTTCTCAGTATCTTTGTTTGATCATCACCTCTCTCATTCTCTACATTTTGCATTGTCTTCCCAGAATCTGTAGCGTAACACGATCTGTATTACATACTTATAAAAGCAAAAAGAAAAAACACTTAAAATCAGTCCTGATAATGTATCATAGTTAAATTCATGTCACTAATGAAAAAAATGCATTATAACTTGAATGAGTTCAGTGGAAAAGAAGAGATATGGACTAAAAGAATTAAGCCAAGGATTATAATATTAAATTCTTTTCTTCCAGGACCCTTTTAGTCACTCAAGTAACTTTTTGGTAGCAGTTTTATTAAAATACAATTCACTTACTATATAATTCACTAATTAAAAATGTATAATTCAGTGCTTTTTATTATATTCAGATTGTACAACCATCAATACAATCAATTCTGGAAGATTTTCACTACAACAGAAAGAAACTCTGTATAGCCATCACCCCTCAATCCTCTCATAACCAAGGCAACCATTAACCTATCTTCTGTCTCTGTAGATTTGCCTAAACTGGACATTGCATATACATGGAATCATATATTGTGTGGTCCTTTATGCCTGGCTTGAGGGAGTAATGTTTACAAGGTTCATCCATGTTGTTCAAATAACTTGATAGTTTTAACTGTATGTCTTGAAATTTTCAACACCAAAGCTAGCCAAAATACATCCAGATCTAACCCAATCCATTAATTAAAAGTTTTAAATATTATAATTGCAGTTTTTTTCTATTGGTCAATGTACATTTTACAGAATATATATTATATGAGAAAGTTTAAGATTTATCACCAGTTACGAAGAACTTTATCCTTTAGGATAAAGTTTGAGCCATTGTGAAGGTGCATTATATGGTGTGAATAGAATGCACATTTTTTCTTCATAAGAAAAAAAGTGAAAGTTAAATTGCTCAGTTATGTCCGACTCTGCGACCCTGTGGACGGTAGCTCACCAAGCTCCTCCGTCCATGGGATTCTCCAGGCAATAATACTGGAGTGGGTTGCCATTTCCTTCTCCAGGGGATCATCCTGACACAGGGATCAAACCCAGGTCTCCTGCATTAGAGGTAGATGCTTTACCTCTGAGCCACTGAGTTTACTAAAGTGCACATGGAATGGAATAATAATACCAAATATGTTGTATTCAGTCTATAGACCCATCTGTGGTTATTGAAACTGACTCTTTAAAAGTATGTCTCAAGAATATTGTTTGACTAAATCTTCCACCCTTGTAGGAGTTCAGCCTGCTCCTGAAAGCATAAAGGCTGACTTTGTTTAATACAATTTGGCATTATCTTCTTTTAACAGTTGGTGATGAAAACATCAGGAATGCTTTTAAGATACTGAAGAAATATGCATGTTTACTTCAGAGCACATGTGAACACTTGATTTACTGCTGATGAAACATATTCACAACTCCAGCTTACTTCATTATGTGTGTAAGAAAGTACCTAATATTCTTTTCCTCCCTTTTCTGGAAATGGTAAATGAAGATTTGCATTCAGGGTACAGCATCCTCTTGGGGAAGCAGTAGATGCCTAGACTGACATTCCCTAAGCCCCAAACCTTGTTAAAAGTGGTTTCAGTCCTGGGGACCTAATGCGCTGATTGCTTCCCAAGAAGGAGTCTCATCGCTTGCTCCGTTCGGTCCTATTCCTGAAGGTCTAATTACATCTGTTATGCGGTTCAGTTTCACAGAAGGTTGGGGAAAGACATTAGGGGTATTAGGGGATAGGGATGGGGGCATGTAACCCATGCACACACACATACACACACATCTACACACACACTCATGTGATGGGTTTTGAGAAATAAACTGGTGACCAAGCTAGAGTAGTTGTGAACTTGTATCTAAACTATCACGTGTCTTACTGTAACAAGACAAAATGGAGATGGTTCCAATTCTGCATGCTTGCCCAGGCAACAGGGAACCAATTACACTGTCAAAATCTGAAACACTGGGAGCTTAAAAGCCTCATAGGACTTCTTTGGAACCAAACACTTTTTTTTGCTATCTATAAAAGGACAAGTAAAGCATTATTTTTATCCTGTTGCAAAGTGTCATTTATATTCTGAGCTTCCCAAACCTTTCCTAGCCCACTCTTTCCCTGTATACTGCAAACAGTATATGCTTATGCTATGCTTTTGTGTAGCCCAGATGAAGACTGCCATCATGGCCTAATAGAGCTCAAAATGGAAAGGGAGAGGGGGTGGAAAAGAGGCTCATTATTTTTTAAATGGCTTCACTTTTCCCATAGGAATCCTATAGATCCCACTTAGCAGAAGCTCATTCCAGCACTGATTAAGTGGGAAATACACAGAATCTCAAAAGGTCAAACCTATAATCAGCTGTCCTCAGGGACGTCTATGGAAAACTTCTTCATCCAACTTGAATTTATTGCCATCTTAAAACATAGTACAATAGATGATATGACATTAAAAATATATGCAAATATCTTTATATATAGTCATACGCATATATGACACGTGCATGTATGTATATGTGTGTGTGCAGATGACATGACATTAAGAAAAGATAAACATGACATTAAGAAAAGATACCTATGTATGTGCACACACGTATGACATATGCATGCATGTATGTGTGTATGGGTGTGTGATGGATGTCTGCCCTCCTAAACTCACAGTAGCCTGATTTACCTGAACCATTGGATTTGTTAGGTAATCTTCCCTATAGTGTTTTACTTTATGTTATTGGTTTGCCTTTATATTGTTGGAAACTTTGAAATTATAACAAGCTAAGTTTACTTAGAATTGGCTTTGTGTTTTTGAGAGTTCACAAATTATAGACTCTAAAAGTGTATGACTAAAAAAAAGTATATGTAAAAGGAATAGGATAATAGAGGAGAAACAAATAGAATTCTTAATATGTTTCCAAACTGTGTGCAAGCCTGTGATAAACATGTCTTTGTGGGGAGAATATACATGGGGGAACCGGATGGCTTAAGCTGGACAAAGCTTGGTTTCTTTTTTCTTCAAATGCATTTTTACTTATTTTAGTGAAGAATTATAGTCAATATTTTATTTAACAATGACTTTGGTCACAGGCTGAAGGTTCTCTGCTCATCACACCTTAAAATGCCATCTCTCTTTACGTCCTCACATAAATTTGCAGTCTGTTCATCACCTTGATGCTGAGAGAGGGCACCCAAATACAAAATGTTAAATCAGTCATGAACCTCCGTGCTTGCTTATCCGCGTGGAAGAAAATAGATTGTTCCTCTCTCCTCTGCTTGTTCCGAGTAGTTATTTGGTTAATACTGGAAGAAAATTGACCTTGGAGTTGTCTTGAGCTGTGCGACTGGGAAAGACTGTGACGGTTCTCACGTAAGCCTCATTCTGTGCCCCTGCTTCCTGGGAGACAACACAGTCTTATGCGAGTGATGGAAAGGCAGTGGTGAAAGTGCAGAGTGGCTGCTTTCTGAGTCACTTTTCCTTTCCAGGGTTTAGGAAAGTGGTTGTCATTCCTACCTCTTCCTACCTCCTGAAGAAGAGTAAGAAAGGAAGAGAGAAACTGCAGTTTAGAGCAGATGTTTCCCTAGTCTTCTGCTTATTGGGAAGCTGGGAGAAAGTACCCTGTGAGTGGACACAATAAGGAAATGAGTGTGTTTGTCTCTCTAGTTTTGAATATGAGTTAGAGTATGACTCTTCTGTGAGTATAGTAGCTAGGAAGTGGGAAGACTAGTGACAAGAAGGAGCTTCTCCTGGGGGACAGGGATAAACCTCCATGGATACTATCAGTGGAAATATGAGAATGGATTGGCCAGGAGCCCAGGACAGGATTCACATAACTGGGCTTGAGTCTTCACCATATGACCCTGGAAATCTAGTTAACTTCTCTGAGCCTCATTTTTCTCATCTGCAACACGGAGATAATACTGGTAGCTGTTTTCAGAAGTTTTGAGGGGATATTAAATGAAATAGAGATTGATGAGTGACTAGCATTTAGTAAGTGTTCATTCGAAGTCAGCTGCTGATCCTCTTAATGTTGGGAGGCAAAGACATTATAAAAATGGTAACCCTTCTTGTCCTAATCCAACAGTAATGGAATGAGAAAGTATGACTGGATAGTTACCAAGAGACACAGGTGTTTTGCCTATTTGACTTGAAGGGGTCAAGTATTTTAATATATTCAGGAATGTTCAGTTCAGTTCAGTCACTCAGTCGTGTCCGACTCTGTGACCCCATGAATTGCAGCATGTCAGGCCTCCCTGTCCATCACCGACTCCCGGAGTTCACTCAAACTCATGTCCATCGAGTTGGTGATGTCATCCAGCCATCTCATCCTCTGTCGTCCCCTTTTCCTCCTGCTCCCAATCCCTCCCAGCAGCCGAGTCTTTTCCAATGAGTCAACTCTTCGCGTGAGGTGGCCAAAGTACTGGACTTTCAGCTTCAGCATCATTCCTTCCAAAGAACACCCAGGACTGATCTCCTTCAGAATGGACTGGTTGGATCTCCTTGCAGTCCAAGGGACTCGCAAGAGTCTTCTCCAACACCACAGTTCAATTCTTTGGCGCTCAGCCTTCTTTACAGTCCAACTCTCACATCCATACATGACCACTGGAAATACCATAGCCTTGACTAGATGAACCTTTGTTGGCAAAGTAATGTCTCTGCTTTTTAACATGCTATCTAGGTTGGTCATAACTTTCCTTCCAAGGAGTAAGCGTCTTTTAATTTTATGGCTGCAGTCACCATCTGCAGTGATTTTGGAGCCCCCCAAAATAAAATCTGACACTGTTTCCACTGTTTCCCCATCTATTTCCCATGAAGTGATGGGACCAGATGCCATGATCTTCGTTTTCTGAATGTTGAGCTTTAAGCCAACTTTTTCACTCTCCTCTTTCATTTTCATCAAGAGGCTCTTTAGTTCCTCTTCATTTTCTGCCATAAGGGTAGTGTCATCTGCATATCTGAGGTTATTGATATTTCTCCCAGCAATCTTGATTCCAGCTTGTGCTTCTTCCAACCCAGCGTTTCTCATGATGCACTCTGCATAGAAGTTAAATAAGCATGGTGACAATCTACAGCCTTGACGTACTTACTCCTTTTCCTATTTGGAACCAGAATGTACCTATAGGAAAATCATAAACTGATGAAGGACAGAAATAAGTTGGTTGAGCCTTCAGCATAGTTTACATGGAGTGTGTATTGCAGTTGCTTTCGTAACCAAGTGAAGTCCAGCTTCTATTGGAAAGCTCATCCTTAATCAGAAAGTATGCTTTTGAATAGTTGCAGATATCCAGGCAGCATAGTGTTTTGCTTAAGCATATAGAGAATTCTCAGGAGTCCCACAGATCTGAAATGAGCCTAAGAATTTTGGATCCTGGCTGCAGTTGGTATCTGTTAACCCAGCGGTGCTATAGTATTTCCTTGAAAATTTCTCAATAAACATTTCTGTCACAAAAACAGGAGTCAAATAAATATTCAGCTAGACTCTGGGTTGACAATCTTTTGTATCTAACTGATACGGATATTGTTCACTAAAAAAATGCTGTAAAGAATATTGACAGGTCATATAAAATACTTTGTTTTCTGTTGCTGTCTATGAACATCAGTGTGGGGAGACTGGAAATCCTAAATCAGTGTTACGTTTTACCACACACATGCATAAATAATTTTCTCTCATCCCTGTGAATTAGTGCAATTATTTGAAGAGTCAACATTTGTGAATAATGAACAAATTGGTAAGCTGAATTTTTGTACGTTCTGCAAATAATTTTCAGTTGTGAAAAGTACAGAGCACAATGAGCTTTTGTTATTTTATTAATCTAGAATAATGCTTAAGTGCTATTCTCCTTCATTTGAACATAACATGTATATTGAAACATGCCTTAATTTTCTTGTTTATTGAAGCTCTGCTCTGTAACTAGCACTACTCTAAGTACTAGAATTCAATGCAGAACATGCCTTCTAAGATTTTGTATGCTAGTGGAGGGAATACAATAAGCCGATAAAAGACTAAACAAGTAAACAACGTAGGTTCACATGGTGAAGAAATGACACAGAATATCTTATGTGTATGGAAATGCTACTTTAGGGAACATTTCTTCAAAGTGCCTTTGAGCTGAAATATAAGGAATGGAAAGGTACTGGTCATGCAGAGGAAACCCTCAGCTGGAGAAAGCTCAACATGTTTGGAGGATGAAATGGCATAGAGCATGGCTGGAGCATAGGGAGGAGAGGGCAGGCAGTACCTGAGGCTTGGGCGCTGAAAGGAAGTAGGGCCAGATCAGGGCAAGATTGAAGATTTGGAAGCCACTGATTAGAGAGAGTGTGTGAGAGAGGGAGAGAGAGAGAATTTCAGTTGAGCAACCAAATGATTGGTTTTCATTTTCTTCCTACCCTTATTTGCATGCACACAGAGCTGTACGCAGCTGCAACTGCAGATCTTAACATTGGAGAGAGTTGCACATTTCAGGTGAAGCTCCTCTCTGAAAGAAACCATGCTACTTGAGAGAGAGAAACGTTTTCACATACATACAATTATACACATATATTCCACATCTCTCTCTATTTTTTCTTTAAGCAAGGCTATGACCTTGTCTAATTTACATTAGAAATTCACCATTTGACTATGGGATGAACAATGGATTGTGGGGGGGCAAGACTGAAGTCAGGGAGACCAATTAGGAGGTCATTACAGAATCCTAGGAAAGAGATGGTGACAGCTTGAAATAGGATGAGGGCTTAGGAGATATGCCATGTTAGCACACACACACACACACACACACACACACACAGAGAGAGGATGTGTTTTGGAGACAGAGTCAATAAGACTTGTGATGGATTGAATGTAGGGGCTGAGTCACAGGAAAATTAATGTGAGTTGTGGTACAAAATGGGCAGGAAGCTGGTGGGTGTTTTAATACAACAGACCTTTGTTATAGCAAAACACTTTGGCCTTTCATAAATCACCATAGCTTGCAACATCAGGAACTCAAAAGGACCGAAAAACTCCATTAGCACTGAAGCATAGCATCTCTATAATAGACGTATTTAACGAAATGGCATTTGTGCTATTCGTTTTACTTATTATGCATATTTCAGAGAGCAGGGCAGAGGAGTACACAATAGTACATAAGGTGTGACCACATTGTTCCTGAGAATGCAGGAGAAGGCTGTTTTACTGAGGTGGGAGCTCAGGGACTCGATGTTCTGTCAAACCCTCAAATCTCCTGTGGAATGTTTAGGCATGGCTGTGGCACAATTCCTAATAGGGTGCACTCACAGCTGTGGGTGAGGACAGAGTGCTGCTGATGCTTCCTCTGTGGTAGTGTTCTTTCAGATGATGGTTGTGACCCGCTAGTGGGTAATTAATAAAATGATGGAGAATTATCAGCATTGGAGGAAAAAGGGTAATAGAAAGCATTAGAGTGTGCCTTCTGTGATACTGTTCTATGAGTTCTTTGTTTTTGTTTCATTTGTATATATGGATGCATCACAGTGCAAAATGGATTTATTACAGTGGGTCTGGGTTAAAAAGAAAAGTTGGAAAACTACTGTTCTCAGGTACATTTGGGGAAAGGTACTGGCAATTAATCCTTGATTTCTTGCTTGAATTTATCTGTCCAAAGACTTGCAATAGGTTTATTTCCTTACCTCATCAAGTTTAATCTTTATGGAAGACAAAGATGAACTGAACACATGTTGGAGATGAATAAGTTGGTGGATCTTGGAAAAGAGGTGGGGAACATGAAAGCTACCAAAACACTGGGGAAATAAACGGTAAAAAGTATCCCCAAAAGCCAGATGAAAACAACAGAGCTCCAGCCCAGTAGTCACAAACTTCTTCTATGGGAAAGGGTTAGCAAAAAGAAGGATTGAGAGTCTCGTGGGCAATCTTGGCCCATCCGAGTTCTGCGTGTGTCTACCTTTGGTACTCAGTGCTGCAAAAGGGAGACCCATAACTGACATTTGAGGAATTTTTAGACAGGCACCATCTTGATAATGGAAAATCCAAGAGCTCAGAGATGTCACTGCATATATGTGGTTCTGCATCCCCAGTTCCTAGGTCAGTCATCGTTTATTGGATTTGCACTGCACACAATGCCTGTGCCTTATTTCTTCATGTCACTCACAGGCAAACCCTGTGAAACTGCCAGAAGATCAGAACAAAGCCAGATTGTAAGTGAAGAATGAAAAGATGGGAGCCTTCCTAAATTACAGATCAAGGAAGAGTCCAGGATCCCTCCTGGCAGTAACAAGGGAGAGAGTTCAAAAGTTTTAGTGACTAAAAAAAGATTTCTGACTTGCCAAACATCCTCTCTTTAGGGCCCCTCATTCAGACAGAAGTAGCTGCATAAGACGAGACTTCAGTTGCCTGTTCCCACCCTTTCTCCTTGCACTTGTTGTCTCTTAGTGTGCGCAAGACATGAACAGTTGTACGGTAGGCCAACACCTGAGATGCTGCAAGTGTGATATGTGATACTTGTGATATACAATACTAATACACTTATGAAATGTAATCATGTAAATATGTAATATATTATGAACACTTTATTTTCTTACAGCGTGCCTGAACTACTATTCCATAACTGCTTTTGTTGTATAATTCTAACATTGGAATTGAAACTATTGTTGACTTTTTAAAAACTAGTCTTAATGAAAGATATGGTTTTAAGTATCCATATTTTGCCTCATGTTTCCAGTTAAACCTTGGGCCTCTTTTAAAAGTTGGATTCAAAGAGAATGGTGTGGTATGGCAACTGGAATGAATCTATGGGAAGGGAATTGTTGATAATTTTAATTAGTGAATATTAAACTTACAAATTTAAATATAGACAACAGTTTTGAGTGCTACAATTTGAAAGGAACATCCATAAACTAGAATATGTCCATAAAAGGGAAATAGGACTATACATAGAGATCTAAAAAATAAATTGTATGAGAAACAACTGAAAAAGAAATAATTCAGGAGGAAACTGTGAGACACCGTTACATTGTTGGCACTGACTTCAGACTGAAGACAGAGCAGGAGCCTCTGAGGAAGTTGAGTATAAGAAGGAAAAGTTTAGTGTAAGAAGCGAAGCTTTTTGGGCCTTGTGAAGTTGGCTACCATGTATCTTAAGAATATTGGCAGAGATAGAGGATGGATTAAACATCTTTATTTCTCCATTTTCTTAATTGTTGAAGAGAAAGAGACAGTTTGATCCAGATGATGCTTTTCAACAGGGGTGGTGCCGATTTCTAGAGATCTAAATCTGACATAATTTCAGGACCCTCTTTAAGAAAAGCAAGTTAGGTATGTAAGTTGATGTAATTTGTTGACTTAAATAGATTTCCAATTATTTTCCCAGTGAAGATGGGTTCATTTGGGATCAGCAGAGAATTGCAATGTGGGGTCTGTAATTGTAGTGAGCCATGTCCAAGTGCTTGTACAGGAAGGTAAGGAGAACATTTTGGGGGAAATGGAAGTTGAGAGGGCAATGGTAAACAGAGTCCATGGCTTTTTGTTGACTGAGTCCTTGTCAGGAGAGAGTCTTTTTTCTTCCTGTCGGGCTCTGCTGTCTTCACAGAGCATGAGAGCTCCCCCGTCTGGTCTCCTGACTCTGTTTAATTGAGATTTCTGTTTATTATATTTTCCTAAAAAGAAGCCACACAAGTGACAATTCTTTAAAAAATGGCAAATCCTAAAATCATTCTAAAGTCCAAGAAAAAAACCAAAATGTTCTTATTAGTTAGCTGCCTGACACACATACCTCTGTGATACTCTTTAGTCTGTATTTGGGAATACAGACTCTGAGCAACTCTTCATATTACAACATACTGTAGTATACAGATCTATATTTATATAGAGAAGAGAATATAAGGATACAGAGAATAGAAAGATGCTTCGATCTTCCCCCATTGTAGTCAATTAGTGTTTCTGTGCTGTGCTTAGTCACTCAGTCATGTCCAACTCTTTGGGACCTCATGCACTATAGACCGCCAAGCTCCTCTGACCATGAAATTTTCCAGGCAAGAATACTGTAAAGCAATTATCCTTCAATTAAAAATAAATTAAAAAAAATACTGGAGCATGTTGCCAGTTCCTACTCCAAGGGATCTTCCACCCAAGGGATCAAACCTGCATCTCTTTGGTCTTTTTAGTTATTGGTAGTTTAGAGCTTGTACCACAAGCCAGTTTTTGATGCTCTGCATTTCAGGCCTTTCCCCAGTACTCTCACTTGCTTCCAGTGAAAATGAGAAGCCTAATCTAGATAAGATTGACTTTGATTTGTCGATTTCCTTCATGGAGCCCTGGTGCTTCTGTAGAAATGCCTTAGGTGGATCTTGACTGACACTTCCCCAACCATACATGGCTGAGATGGTGGAAGCCCTCTGCCCAGATTTAACAAGAGAGATTCTGCTCTCCCCAGATTTATAAACAGGATTTTTTCTCATTTATGGGAGATTCCAAGGGTAAATATCAAGGGAAAACTGCCCTGAATGAAGGCATTAGGGTGACTCAGAAATAATCATAAAACCAAGAAATGTTTGTCTGCTTTTTATTATCACTTTGCGCCAGCAAGTCTGAACAATGTCAGTGAAAAATATACTTCATCACCAAAAGCTTTTGTTGGTCAGGGTTCAAAATAATTGTTGCAGTTACTCTTAGGTTTTAATAATAAATATGCTAGCTTTAGATTGGCATGGTTTTATTATGTATTCTTCAGTAAACATTGTATTCTGCATGGAAGCTAATTTGGAAAACTCTGATTCTCAGAACACACAGACTTAGAGAAATTGGTTTTTAGAGTAAGTTCCTGATGGTTCTTGGAGAGGGCAACGGCGACCCACTCCAGTACTCTTGCCTGGAAAATCCCATGGACGGCAGAGCCTGGTAGGCTGCAGTCCGTGGGGTTGCTACGAGTCGGACACAACTGAGCAACTTCACTTTCACTTTTCACTTTCATGCATTGGAGAAGGAAATGGCAAACCCACTCCAGTGTTCTTGCCTTGAGAATCCCAGGGATAGGGAAGCCTAGTGGGCTGCAGTCTATGGGATCGCACAGAGTCTGACACGACTGAAGCGACTTAACAGAAGCAGCGGCAGCCTGATGGTTCTGAACCATTGGACTTGCTTTGGTTACAGTCTGTGTCTTCAACCACTGTGGGGTTACATATTCCTGCAATTAAACAGTAGACATGAAATAAACAATGTTAGTAGGGTGACTGGAAAGATGAATAAATAGTACTTGAGGCACAACAGTTCTGTCATTCTTTGTGACCATTTGGGGATTTGTGTTTAAAATACAAAACTGTGAAACAGATTGCAAACTGTGAGGTTGTCTAAGTCCTTTCAGGCTGCTGTAACAAAGTACAGCAGACTGGGTAGCTTATAAACAATCAGCATTTCACAGTTGTGAAGGCTGAAAGTCCAGAGTCATGCTACCAGCAGTTATGGGATTTAGTGAGGACTTCTTGGTTCCTTAATAGTGCCTTCCTGCCTTACATGGTGGAAGGGGCTGAGCATCTTTTAGGGGTGGAGTTTCTTTTATAAAGGCACTGACCTCATAGCTGTCGGTAAAGAATCTGCCTGCAACTTAGGAGACCCAAGTTCAGTTCCTGAGTTGAGAAGATCCCCTGGAGAAGGAAATGGCAACCCACTCCAGTATTCTTGCCTGGAAAATCCTCTGGACAGAGAGGCCTGGCAAGCTACAGTCCATGGGGTCACAGGAGTCGGACACAACTTAGTGACTAAACCACCACCATCACCACATTCATGAGGCCCCCACCTTAACCACTTTCCAAAGGCCACATCCAAATACCATCACCTTTGAGGATTAGGATTTCAGCTTAATGAATTCTGTGGGAACAGGGACTAGACAACTAGGGACAGTCTCTATATATGAGACTTTCAAGGCTAAAAGCAGGAAAATTCCAGGAAAACTTGGAGAGGTACTCACGCTGGCAAGACTTGGCAGCTAGCTTTCCCAAAATAGAGCAACTGTTCAAGCTGTAGTCCTTTTATAACTTATCCTAGAATCTGTATCTTATCAATTCTGCCATATTATATTGGATGTAAATTAAGTCCAACCCACACCTAATGGGAAATTATATAAGGCAGTGAATACCAGGAAGCTGTGCATTGATTTGAAAACCGCCTACCATACCATCCTCACCTGTCTTATCTTTTCACCTCTACAGCGGTTCTTGAGAGAATACATTTTTATTTTGCGTAGCACAGAAATCAACATTTCTTGGTGCTATCATAGGTATATATATTTACGAACACAAGAAGGAATCAAATGAATCTGAAACATATAAAGTATGCTTTCTGTGGCAAGGATATGACATGATGATAAAACATGAGATATAATGTCTGTTAATTAGTGTGAAACTACTTATATCACTAATAATGAACATGGCCCATGGCATACCTTCCTCAGAGAACCTCAAGGAAAATGCACAACTCAAATTTCCCCATAGATTCAGCAGTGCCTGATGATTATCTCCTTAATGTACAGTGAGCACTAAGCATCCTCAGCTATATTGAAAAAGTACATAGCCATCTGTACTTGAAATAATAGATTAGTCCATAAAAGATCCTTTCATTGATGCATTTCCCTCATTTTTCCCTTTTTCAATTTCTATCCTTTATTCTAGAAAAAGAGATCATTAGCTGAATGATTACTTAATAAGCATCTGCATTCTAATTATGATTTTCCCTTAATGTGGGTAATCTTTCCATTCATTTCTACTCTTTTAGTAACATCTGCTTGAAAACATAATCTTTATTTGCAAGATATCATCTGTCCCCACAGTTCCTTTTCCTCTTTGAAGCTCCAGTGTTGGACTCTGATATCACCATTAGTTGCTATAGAGATTATTACGATGCCACAAACAGAATTATGAATTCATGCTGGGAAGCAGTGGTGGGAAGTCTACTATTTAAAAAAAAACAGAAACAACTTTATGGCTCATTTAAAAATGAGTGAACTAAATTCAAGGAAGAAAACACTAACCTATTTCTCCAAGTGCACGGTGTTTTCAGAATTGTCCGCCTGATGTAGAAGAATTTACACCATTCAATCTGACTTTTCTGATGAGTCACTTAGTTTGCAAACTTTGAGGGACCTTTCAGTTTATGTAAACTCTGCTTGAGTCTATATGCAGTGGGCGATGGAATTGTAAATGCACTGATTGCTGGCATTTCAGTCTCCTTAGGCTCAATGGTAAAGAATCTGCCTGCCAGTGTCAGAGCAGCAGGAGACAGGGGTTCAATCCCTGGATGGGGAAGTTCCCCTGGAGGAGGAAATGGCAGTCCATTCCAGTATTCTCACTGGGATAATCCCAAGGACAGAGGAGCCTGGTGGGTTCACAAAGAGTTGGATATGACTGCGTGAATGAGCGTGCACACACGCACAGTGATAAATAGCAGTCTCCATACTCATACCAATCACAGGGCAATTGCCAAAGATCATTAGAGGGGCAAATCAAAGGGACCGAGAGTGCTGCATTTCCTGTGTTTCATAAGTATACACAGCCTCTATCCAAAATAAATATTACAGCACTGAGCAACTCATGATAATATGAATCCTACTGCATAAAATGTGATTGAAGAGTCACCTTCCAGGACAGCCATATTATTTATTGCACAGAGGAAATGCCATATGGAAAGGGAGGCCCAGAGCCTAGATTCTAGGTTTAGCTACTCTTCTGCTTCAGTTTATCATCTTGGGCAATTCATGGAACCTCCCATGGCTTCCATTTCATGGGAACAGTCATGGTGCTAGGAAAACCTCTACTACAGTTGCTGGCCTGGGATCTTCTAAGAAATAATGAGATAGTGTCTATAGAGCATATTGAAGCCCTTAGACAAAATGAGACAGATAACTAAGAAATACTTTAAGATATTTTAAAATTGGACTCCAGGATTTTTAGGATTTTAGGATTCGACTCCAATTTGGATTTTTAGGATTAGACTCCAGTTTGGATTTTTTTAAGGTAGCCTGCTCAAGGCTGATTTATTCCTCAGTCCAAAGGTAACAAAGTCATCAAGCTGAGTTGCACTACAGATTTTAAAATAATACAGTTATCTTCATCAATTATGAGATTGATTCTGGCAAACAAAACTAATTTCTATTTATAATGAGGAAATATGAAGGAAATTATGTTAGGCAGAAATGGATAGAATGTAATTTATTTCCCAGACACATTATTTTTCAATTCACTTTTGGTTTAAAGATGTCTATGTTAAGTGTTCACACTTCAAAAATTCAGTCAGCAATTTTTTAGCCTTCATTTTATTGTTTTATCATGAAGAACTGCCTTTGAGTTTACACAGAATTCAATATTTGTAAAATATTTCTAAAATATTTAACACACACCAACTGATTTAAACTAGCAGTAATAAAGAATACCCATCTCATTGTGGTTGGTTATTTAACAACTCGAGTCTTCTAAAACAGTATATTTAAACACTTATTGCATTTTATATCAAATCATCAGCCATTTAAAAACTGATTTAGATATCTAACTAATGGACATAAATATGCTAATGAAATATGAATAAAAGCAGCTTGCAAATTAGTATATGTAGTATAATCCTCTATTTTTGAATATCACTAGGAAAAGTTATAAAGTCTATACCTGGAGATATTTACATTGGTTATCTGCATAATAAGATGTCAAGAATTTCTAGTTTAAAATAGTTTTCCTGTATGTTCAGAAATTCCACACAATAGTAAAATAAGCTAATTTTATTTAAAAATATAAGGTATTTTATACAGAAAATTGGATTAAAGATTCACTGAGCATGCCCCCGTGCATCAGAACAAAACCCAGTTTCATCCTAAGTCAGTCTCTCCCATCAGGAAGCTTCGATAAGCTTCTTATCTATATCCATCAGAGGGCCAACAGAACGGAAAGAACAATCACAGAAAACTAACCAAAATGATCACATGGACCACAGCCTTGTCTAACTCAATGAAACTATGAGCCATGCCATTTAGGGCCACCCAGGACAGATGGGTCATGGTGGAGGGTTCTGACAAAATGTGGCCTACCAGTGAAGGGAATGGCAAACCACTTCAGTATTCTTGCCCTGAGAACCCTATGAACAGTATGAAAAGGCAGAAAGACAGGACACTGAAAAATGAAGTCCCCAGGTCGGTAGGTGGCCAATGTGCTACTGGAGTTCAGTGGAGAAATAAGTCCAGAAAGAATGAAGAGACAGAGCCAAAGCAAAAACAACACCCACTTGTGGATATGACTGGTGATGGAAGAAAAGTCCAATGCTGTAAAGAACAATATTGCATAGGAACCTGGAACATTAGGTCCATGAATCAAGGCAAATTGGAAGTGGTCAAACAGGAGATGGAAAGAATGAACATTGATATTTTAGGAATCAATGAACTAAAATGGACTGGAATGGGTGAGTTAAACTCAGATGACCGTTATATTTACTACTGTGGGCAAGAATCCCTTAGAAGAAATGGAGTAGCCATCGTAGTCAATGAAAGAGTCCAAAATGGAGTTCTTGGATGCAGTCTCCAAAATGACAGAATGATCCCTGTTCAGTTCAGTTCAGTCGCTCAGTTGTGTCAGACTCTTTGCGACCCCATGAATCGCAGCACGCCAGGCCTCCCTGTCCATCCCCAACTCCCAGAGTTCACTCAGAGTCGCTTCCATCGTGTCAGTGATGCCATCTAGCTATCTCACCCTCGGTCGTCCCCTTCTCCTCCTGCCCCCAATCCCTCCCAGCAATGGAGTCTTCTCCAATGAGTCTACCCTTAAGATGGGCACAATTAAGGACAGAAACAGTATGGACCTAACAGAGGCAGGAAATATTAAGAAGAGGTAGCAAGAATACACAGAAGAACTATACAAAAAAGATCTTCATGACCCAGATAATCACGATGGTGTGATCACTCACCTAGAGCCAGACATCTTGGAATGTGAAGTCAAGTGGGCCTTAGAAAGCATCACTACGAACAAAGCTAGTGGAGGTGACGGAATTCCAGTGGAGCTATTTCAAATCCTGACAGATGATGCTGTGAAAGTGCTGCACTCAATATGCCAGCAAATTTTGAGAACTCAGCAGTGGCCACAGGACTGGAAAAGGTCAGTTTTCATTCCAATTCCAAAGAAAGGCAATGCCAAAGAATGCTCAAACTACTGCACAATTGCACTCATCTCACATGCTAGTAAAGTAATGCTCAAAATTCTCCAAGCCAGGCTTCAACAGAACATGAACCATGAACTTATAGATGTTCAAGCTGGATTTAACAAAGGCAGAGGAACCAGAGATCAAATTGCCAATATCCGTTGGATCATCGAAAAAGCAAGAAAATTCCAGAAAAAAACGTCTATTTCTGCATTTTAGCCTATGCCAAAGCCTTTGACTGTGTGAATTGCAACAAACTGTGGAAACTTATTCAAGAGATGGGAATGCCAGACCACCTGACCTGCCTTCTGAGAAATCTGTATGCTGCTCAAGAAGCAACAGTTAGAATTGGACATGGACCAACAGACTGGTTCCAAATTGGGAAAGGATTACATCAAGGCTGTATATTGTCACCGTGCTTATTTAACTTCTATGCAGAGTACATCATGAGAAATGCTGGACTGGATGAAGCACAAGCTGAATCAAGGTTGCTGGAGGAAATATCAATAACCTCAGACATGCAGATGATACCACCCTTATGGCAGAAAGTGAAGAAGAACTAAAGAGCCTCTTAATGAAGGTGAAAGAGGAGAGTGAAAAAGTTGGCTTAAAACTCAACATTCAGAAAAATAAGGTCATGGCATCTGGTCTCATCACTTCATGGCAAATAATGGGGAAACAATTGAAACAATGAGAGACTGTAGTTTTTTGAGCTCCAAAACCATGTCAGATGATGACTGCTGCCATGAAATTAAAAGATGCTTGCTTCTTGGAAGAAAAGCTATGACCAACCTACACAGCATATTAAAAAGCAAAGACATTACTTTGGCAAGAAAAGTTTGTATAGTCCTAGCTATGGTTTTTTCAGTAGTTATGTATGGATGTGAGAGTTGGGCTATAAAGAAAGCTGAGCACTGAAATACTGATGCTTTTGAACTGTGATGCTTTCTTCTCTGAAGAGAAGACTCTTGAGAGTCCCTTGGACTGCAGGGAGATCCAACCAATCCATCCTAGAGGAAATCAGTCCTAAATATCCATTGGAAGGACTGATGCTGAAGCTGAAACTCCAATACTTTGGCCACCTGATGAGAAAAACTGACTCATCTGAAAAGACCCTGATGCTGGAGAAGACTGAAGGCAGCAGGAGAAGGGGATGACTAAGGATGAGATAGTTGAATGGCATAACCGATTCGACGGACATGAATTTGAGTAGGCTCTGGGAGTTGGTGATGGACAGGGAAGCCTGGTGTGATGCAGTCTGTGGAATCGCTAAGAGTTGGACATGACTGAGTGACTGAAGTGAACTGATACCAGATGGAAATGATACCTTTTCGCTCTTTTCAAGGTATTATGAAGCTCAATAGAGATAAGGAATGTAAAAGTACCTAGGAAATTATGAAATTCGTTGCAAATGTGTATTGTTCATGAAATTATACTCCAGATTGCAAGCTTTTTAAGAACAAAGACTATTTCTCTGTCCATTCCAAGAATATCCTTACATTGCAACTGTTTAAAAATATTTTCTTTATTTGAAAACCAACCCAAGATCACTCTTACATAAGTTGGAAAAAAGTACAACACATTTTCCTCACACCTCAAATATCACAGATGGAAAACTGTCATTTTGCCTCCCTATTTTCTATGCTAAAATGATTTTTTAAAGGTAGCAAATGACTAATATATGCCTAAGGAAAATTTAAGATTTTAACTATTTCTGTTTGTAAGTGACTATTTGTCAATGAATTAATAACTATTTCTTAATGAATTGAATGCACCAGTGTCAATAGAGAAGCCATTTTTTTTTCTTTCAGTTTTATTGAGATACAGTTGACATACAGTACTATATAACCTTAAGTGGTAAACATAGTGATTTGACATACATGATTCATGAAATGATTACCATAATAATTTTTCTGACTGTCCATCATCTCAAATGAACAGAAAAAATACAGAAAGAAAAATTTGTTTCCTTGTGATGAGAACTCTTGGGATTTACTCTCTTAATAACTCTAATGTATAACATAGTTAGTTCAGTCACCCAGTTGTGTCTGAATCTGTGACCCTATGGACTGCAGCACCCAGGCTTCCCTGTCCTTCATCAACTCCTGGAGCTTGCTCAAACTCAGGTCCATTGAGTTGGTCATGCCATCCAACCATTTCATCCTCTGTCATCCCCTTCTCCTCCTGGCTCCAATCTTTCCCAGCATCAGGGTCTTTTCCAATGAGTTAGTTCTTCGCATTAGGTGGCCAAACACAGAGAAGTATTAATTATATTTATCATGTATATTACATACCTAGTACTTATTTATCTTTATAATTGGAGGCTTGTACTTTTTGACTCAGTTCAGTTCAGTTCAGTTCGGTCGCTCAGTCGTGTCCAATTCTTTGCGACCCCATGAATCGCAGCATGCCAGGCCTCCCTGTCCATCACCATCTCCCGGAGTTCACTCAGACTCACATCTGTCGAGTCCGTGATGCCATCCAGCCATCTCATCCTCTGTTGTCCCCTTTCCCTCCTGCCCCCAATCCCTCCCAGCATCAGAGTCTTTTCCAATAAGTCAACTGTGGTTCTGCCTTACATATATTTTGCAAGATAAAGTAACAGGTTCTCTCCTGAGTTAAAGTAGTAGATGTTGTTTTATACAATTTCTTTGTATCTAAAATCAAACATTTAGAAATTTATATTTACCAAGTAATCTAGCTTGAAGATTGATAACCATTGTTTTAATTAAAAAAGAGATTTAATTTATATAATAATTTATATGACCCAGGTAATGTACACTTAGATTTATGGTTGTTGCTGGTATTGAGTTGCTAAGTTGTGCCTTCTCTCTCACACTTAAAAAAGGACTTTATGATAGTAACAACTAATCCAAGTCCTTAGATATGTTATTTGACAAGTAGGCATATTATTTGTAATTGTGTATTGCAGCTAAATGGCAATATGGTATTTGCTCGGTTTGATATGTTATTATACAATTATTGTTTGAAAATTCAATAAAATGTTAAAACAAATAAAGCTATTAATATGAAGGAAAACCTTTCTGTGTGTGTCACACCCTCTGTCTCTAGACTATGAAAGAATGAAGCTGTGCTCATTAATTGTTTTAAAACCACTTGCAGAGTTAATCTCTGATCTACCAAAAAAGAGTTTACAAAACAAGTCAATTATTTTAGATCTTTGTTATAATTTTGATTCTATTAAAAACGATACCTATCAGTTATGTGCTATAATTCAATTTTGTCCTTTTCTAGAACATAGTGACTTAATAAAATTGTCACCAGTGTAATTTTACCAATGTAAAAAACAGTAAATTCTATTTTAGCTTCAACATGTAAAATTGCTCATTTTTGCATCCTTTTAAAATAGTTATAGATTTATATTTTATGAGAAAATTTCCAAATTGTCAACATTACCCTGGTTAACAGATAGGTAAACTGTAAAATCAATACTAAAACCTTCATTATGCCTATCATGTATTTCATGATAATAAAATTGAATATTTCTCTTGGGTTCAATGTATAATTTGTATATAGAGAAAAATAATAAATTTTTAGCCCCTAACATAAACTGTGGAAAATTCTGAAAGAGATGGGAATATCAGACCACCTGACCTGTCTCTTGAGAAACCTGTATGCAGGTCGGGAAGCAACAGTTAGAACTGGACATGGAACAACAGACTGGTTCCAAATAGGAAAAGGAATACGTCAAGGCTGTATATTGTCACCCTGCTTATTTAACTCCTATGCAGAGTACATCATGAGAAACGCTGGACTGGAAGAAACATGAGCTGGAATCAAGATTGCTGGGAGAAATATCAATAACCTGAGATATGCAGATGACACCACCCTTCTGGCAGAAAGTGAAGAGGAGCTAAAAAGCCTCTTGATGAAAGTGAAAGAGGAGAGTGAAAAAGTTGGCTTAAAGCTCAACATTCCGAAAACGAAGATCATGGAATCTGGTCCCATCACTTCATGGGAAATAGATGGGGAAACGGTGGAAACACTGTCAGACTTTATTTTTTGGGGGGCTCCAAATACACTGCAGATGGTGACTGCAGCCATGAAATTAAAAGACGCTTACTCCTTGGAAGAAAAGTTATGACCAACCTAGATAGCATATTCAAAAGCAGAGATATTACTTTGCCAACAAAGGTCCGTCTAGTCAAGCTATGGTTTTTCCAGTGGTCATGTATGGATGTGAGAGTTGGACTGTGAAGAACGCTGAGCACCGAAGAATTGATGCTTTTGAACTATGGTATTGGAGAAGACTCTTGAGAGTCCCTTGGACCGCAAGGAGATCCAATCAGTCCATTCTAAACGAGATCAAACCTAGGTGTTCTTTGGAAGGAATGATGCTAAAGCTGAAACTCCAGTACTTTGGCCACCTCATGCAAAGAGCTGACTCATTGGAAAAGACTCTGATGCTGGGAGGGATTTGGGGCAGGAGGAGAAGGGGATGACAGAGGATGAGATGGCTGGATGGCATCACCGACTCGATGGATGTGAGTTTGAATGAACTCCGGGAGTTGGTGATGGACAGGGAGGCCTGGCGTGCTGTGATTCATGGAGTCGCAAAGATTCAGACATGACTGAGCGACTGAACTGAACTGAGCATAATTAATTAGCCATTTTCACATTAATTTGTTTTAGAAGCTTTCTCTTATAAGATTATAAAGAGTTTATGTTGAACTTGTAGACAGCTGTTTTATAATCACATTAGCTATAAAACTGTAATTATGCTACAAATAATATTATAATTTTATTATATCTACAAGTTATAGTAAACAATGCATTTTTAGTTCCTAATTTTTACCTTATTTTTGTGCTCTTGTTTTTCTCACAACACGATATGCTTGTTTATATTCCTCTTAAGTTTAAGCCTAACAAATTCCTTTGAACAAACTTTTACACCTATTAGAGTTGAGTGAAACTCAGCTTTTCCTGAGATCCAATGCCTTCCTGGGTACATGTCCATGATTAATACCAAGTAGTATACAAGATATTAGGTGCTTCCCTGATAGCTCAGTTGGCAAAGAATCCACCTGCAATGCAGGAGACCCTGGTTTGATTCCTGGGTCAGGAAAATCCTCTGGAGAAGGGAAAGGCTACCCACTCCAGTGTTTTGGGGCTTCCCTTGTGGCTCAGTGGGTAAAGAATCTGCCTGCAATGCAGAAGACCTGGGTTTGATTCCTTGGTTGGGAAGATGCCCTGGAGAATGAGATCTGAAGAACACTCCAGTATTCTGGCCTGGAGAATTTCATGGGCTGTATAAGTCCTTGGGGTCAAAAAGAGTCTAACATGACTGGGTGAACTTCACTTTACTTGACTTCATACAAGATATTGACTATCTAATAACTGTACACAAATAAGTCTTTGCATTTAACATTAAGAAGGTAAGTGGGATGTTCAATTGTTTCCAAAGTTACTTTCTGCAAAAAAGAAACTGCTCTTAACAAGTAAATTAAGATGAAACTTCTAAACATAAAAGTTTTTCTTAATTTCTCCCTCCCTTCCTCCTTACCTTTCTTATCATAGAAAACCATCATTAAAAAAGAGAGCAAAGGGAAAGCCAACTTTGTGCCAACCTGGAAAATCTAAAAACCTCAGGTGACAGCAGACTTTAGAAACTGAAAACTTTCTTAAAAGACCATATTCAAAACTCTGTTTTGGGAACAAATCAGAAAAACTGACGATGTTAAGAGAATGAGAATCTTTTGGATAATAAGGGTCTCGTTACATGAAAGCCACCCACTCAGTTGCAGATGTCGCTTGTAAATAATGAACACAGGGCAAGCAGGAGAAGCTCAGCAAAATGTGAGCCATGCCAGAGGACGCAGAGAAATCTGAGCCTGAACTATCATCTCAGGGTAGGCTAGGAGAGATTGGAAAATTACGTATCTACTATTCTTAGCTGTCTTTTAGCTTAACCGTAAATTCCGGCTGTATTCTTTGTCACTCTGTCTAGAGTATCTGCCAACACACAAACCCATGTTATGTTCTAAAACGTTATTTATTTTACTACTAACATTCATCATAATCTGAAATTATCTTATTATTTCATGTGATTGCTTACACATTTCTTGTCTGTTTTTCTATTTTCGCCACTAGAAAGCAAGCTTTATGAGGAAGGGTTCTTATACAGATACTGTTCTGTATGGTAACTAATAGCCATATGTAGCTATTTAAATTTAAGCAAACTCAAGTAATATAAAACACTCATTTTCCATATTCTAATGCTCAGTAGCCACATGTGGCTAGCAGCTACCATATTTGACTACATGAACTATAATTTCTATTAGTAGCAACATTTATAGCTTGAAATAATTTTTAAGTTCATTTTTCTTATTTAACAAACACAAAAGTACAAAAATCAGTATTAAGTCCTCCCAAGTCAAATGAGGAAATTAATTCCCTTGTTTTATTTCTTTTTGACCTCATTATCACTTTCATCAGTTTTCTGACTGGAATGAAGGAAGTTGGACATATGGGAAAAGAGTTTCATTTTCTCTGTATAGCTCTGAATCATTTGTTTCCATAATTGTTTTTGCCAGAATTTGGTTATAAACGCTAACTGTGTGTATTTTATTTTGAATGAAGCTGTCCTATTTGTTGGGTTTATTTTGTAACTTTACATGTAAGTTTACATCTTTTGACACCATGTAAGCTTACATTTCTTCTGACACCCTGGCACCACCGACTCAATGGACATGAGTCTGAGCAAGCTCCAGAAGTTGGTGATGGACAGGGAGGCCTGGCGTGCTGCAGTCCATGGGGTTGCAAAGAATTGGACATGACTGAGCAATTGAACTGAACTGAAATGACACCCTGAGGAAACTTCACTTCCCCCTGGAGGATTAGACTGTAGAAAAAAAGTGAAATTATGCTACAATTTAGCCTACCATGGTGGTGGTGTTTTAGTTGCTAAGCTGTGTCTGACTCTTTGAGACCCCATGGACTGTAGCCTGCCATGCTGCTCTGTGCATGGGATTTCCAGGCAAGCATACTGGAATGGGTTGCCATTTCCTGCTTCAGGGGATCTTCCCAACCCAGGGATTGAACCCACGTCTCCTGCATTACAGGCAGATTCCTTACTGCTGAGCCACTAGGGAAGCCCTACCAACCATATTCTCCTTCAATTTTACAATTCTTGTGCCTAAGCAATGGTAAAGTAAGATCTAAAAGGGTTACTGTAGCCCACTTACTTCTTCAGCACCCTTTTTTTCAAACTGATAGATACTAATATGTTCTGTCAGAAATACACCCACTTTAGGTCATTCTGTTCTGGGTCTAGACAGTTTTAGTTTGGTTTATTTTGATTTCTTTCAATACCATCTAAATTGTCATGTAATATGACATGTATTTGTTTGATGGGTGAGGCCAACCGTCCACCCATGTCTCCACCAGAGGCTGGTAGACACTCAAGGCTCAGTCTCTTCTTGGGACACGGCTCCCTTCTCCTGGCTCCTGGTGTGCATGAGGTTTTGTTTGTGCCCAGACTTCCCTGGTGGCTCAGACAGTAAAGCGTCTGTTTACAATGCGGGAGACTTGGGTTCGATCCCTGGGTCGGGAAGATCCCCTGGAGAAGGAAATGGCAATCTACTCCAGTACTATTGCCTGGAAAATCCCATGGACAGAGGAGCCTGGTAGGCTACAGTCCATGGGCTTGCAAAGAGTTGAACACGACTGAGCGACTTCACTTCAAGAGTCTGTCTCCCTTGTTCTGTGGAAGTTCTGTAATCAAATCCCACTGGTCTCCAAAGTCTAATTCCCTGGAGGTTCTCAGTCCCTTTACCAGATCCCCAGGTTGGGATATCTGTTGTGGGTCCTAGAACTTTCTTCACACTGTGAGAATTTCTTTAGTATAATTGTTCTGCAGTCTGTGGGTCATCTGCTTGGTGGTTCTGTGGTGGGAAACACTGTGTGACCCAGGTCTGCTGCAACCAGAGCACCTGTCCCCACAGCAGGTCACTGCTGACCTATACCTCTGCAGGAGATATTTATTCCAAGGCAGGTCTGGTTCAGTCTCTGTGGGGCCTCTGGGTCCTGGTGCACACAGGGTTTTGTTTGAGCCCTCTCTGTATCTCTGGAGGGTATGGGGTTTGATTCTAATGCAATTTCACCCCTCCTACCATCTTGTTGGGGTTTCTCCTTGGCCTTGGATGTGGGGTTTCTCCTTGGCCTCCTATCTTTTTCTGGTGGGATCCAACATTCTCCTGGATGGTTTTTCAGTAGTGAGTTGCAATTTTGGAGTTCTTCCAGGAGAAGATGAGCACACATCCTTCTACTCTGCATCTTGCTTACTTGAACACAGCTCCACCCATCAACAGAAAATTGAGTTAAAGGTTTACTGAGCATGGCCCCACCCATCAGAACAAGACCCACCTTCCATGAGTCTCTCACACCAGGAAGCTTCCATAAGCCTCTTATTCTTATTCATCAGAGGGCAGGCAGAATGAAAACCACAATCACAGAAAACTAACCATGTGTGAGCACATGGACCACAGCCTTGTCTAACTCAATGAAACTATGGGCCATGCCATGTAGGGCCACCCAAGATGGATGGGTCATGGTGGAGAGTTCTGACAAAACGTGGTTCACTGGAGAAGGGAATGACATACCACTTCAGTATTCTTGCTTTGAGAACCCCATGAACATTATGAAAAAGCAAAAAGATAGGACACTGAAAGATGAACTCCCAAGTCGGTGGGTGCTCAATATGCTACTGGAGAAGAATGGAGAAATAACTCCAAAAAGAATGAAGAGATGGAGCCAAAGCAAAAACAATGGCCAGTTTTGGATGTGACTGGTGATGGAAATAAAGTCTGATACTGTAAAGAACAATACTGCATAGGAACCTGGAACATTAGGTCCATGAATCAAGGCAAATTGGAAGTGGTCAAACAGGAGATGGCAAGAGTGAACATTGACATTTTAGGAATCAGTGAGCTGAAATGGACTGGAATGGGTGAATTTAACTTAGATGACCATTATATTTACTACTGTGGGCAGGGATCCCTTAAAAGACATGGTATAGCCCTCACAGTCAATAAAAGAGTCCAAAATGCAATACTTGGGTGCAATCTCAAAAATGACAGAATGATCTCTGTTTGTTTCCAAGGCAAACCATTCAGTATCAAAGTAATCCAAGCCTATGCCCCAACCATTAATGCTGAAGAAGCTGAAGTTGAATGGTTCTATGATCACCTACAAGACCTTCTAGAACTAACACAAAAAAAGATGTCCTTTTCATGATAGGGGACTGGAACGCAACAGTAGGAAGTCGAGAGATACCTGGAGTAACAGGCAAATTTAGCCTTGGAGTACAAGATGAAGCAGGGCAAAGATTAACAGAGTTTTGGCAAAAGAATGAATGCACTGGTCATAGAAAACACTCTCTTCCAACAACACAAGAGACAACTTTACACATGGACATCACAGATGGTCAATACTGAAATCAGATGGATTATATTCTTTGCAGTCGAAGATGAGAAGTTGTACATAGTCAGCACAAACAAGACAGGAAGCTGACTGTGGCTCAGATCATGAACTCCTTATTGCCACATTTAGACTTAAATTGAAGAAAGTAGGGGAAACCACTAGACTATTCAGTTATGACCAAAATAAAATCCCTTATGATTATTATACAGAAGTGAGAAATAAATGCAAGGGATTAGATCTGATAGACAGAGTGCCTGAAGAACTATGGAAGGACGTTCATGACATTGTACTGGAGGCAGTGATCAAGATCATCCCCAAGAAAAGTGTGCTGTATATCTGAAACGTTTTTGTACAGACTTTGTTGTATGCCTGAAACTAACACATGATAATCGACTATAATTCAATATAAAATAAAAATGTTTTAAACAGTTTTTTTGTCCCTTAAAACATTGATTCAAGAAAAACAAACTTGGTGTTTTTTTATGTATAGTTAGTTGGAAATTTTGCGTTCAACTTTAAAATGTCATTAATAGCTTTATATGTTTTCCATAGTTCCTCCAACAAAAGTTTGTTGAGGTTCATTTCCCTAGGCAATATACAGTGAAATGCTATTCAGTTTTCATTATTATTACTTACTTTTCCCTTTAAACTTTTAAAAAAAAATTATGTTTCCACCTTAATAAAGAATCTGTCACGTCATATGTACTCAAGGATTAACCAATGCATACATAAAAGGAATAATGATGAATGAGGAGCTAATAAATTAGTACATCTATATGAACATTCCTTTATTAGATTAAAAAGGGAAACTGTCCAGATTCTCTTTTATGTCTAAGGTTTTTAAAAAAGACATTAATAAAAACAGCAATTATCATTGGTAAAATGTTTTACACTTCATTGATAAAGGCAATTTTAAATTCTTAAGTACAAAAGCTCTATGGGCAAGGCAGTTTTGGTTTACATGTTTTAAAGATAATGGTAGGACATCCACATGGTCAGGTTAAGCAGCAGAGAATAAGCAATGCTGTCTAATGACAGAAGTGCAGCTTTCCACGTCCACCAAAGTGGTGTCACTAGGAGGCATATAGAATATAAAGAGTCACATTAAATCAGAACATCTGAAAGTTCCATATTCTGAGTAATTCCATATTTAGGTTAAGAATATAGGCTAGGAACAGTCTTATATGAGTAAGTCCACCCCAAAGAAACACCGTCGGACTAAACATTTTTTTAAAAATCAAATCAATTAGCATAATAAAATGCTATTCATAATAGACTTTATAGACTTCCTTTGACAAATTCATTTTCATAATGAAAAAACAGAAAAAAAATTATAGTTTTAAACGAAATTTTTACCAAAGATGATAAATCTCTATATTTATACCAGATAGTTATCTGGGTGTTCCCTATTTATGCCTGTTAAATGTGGGAGATTTTACTCTTTGCCTTACTCTCATGGACAGTGGGAGAAGACATGAGACTTGGGCTGGAGACAAGGGGGTTCACTTATTCACAGCAATATTAATAGTAGTCTGAGTGACATCCTTTGCATGTGTTACCGAGCACCAGTTTCCATTTGGTGACAAGGGCCACACGATGCCTGGGCATACAGTGTCTTGCAGTACAGGACTAAAACCCTGGTCATAGGAAATCTCATTCTTTTAAGGATTCTGCAGGGAAACCTGTTCAAACTCTGCATCTGAGAGAGACATTATCTTTTTTATTCTGGACAGCAAAATCCTGCCCTTTTTCAGGAAGAATACACTATCTCTATCTTCCAAGTCTATTTGCTACACAAACATTCTTTAAAATATAGTCTGAAATAAAATAATGACAATGTCTTTGCTGGCAAGGTGCATAGAAATATTAGACATTCATGGAGAAACGTCTCCTAACAGTACTACTGTGTTTGACTGAATAATAAAGAAATATACAGCTTACTCCTTGGAAGAAAAGTTATGACCAACCTAGATAGTATATTCAAAAGCAGAGACATTACTTTGCCGACTAAGGTCCATCTAGTCAAGGCTATGGTTTTTCCTGTGATCGTGGACTGTGAAGAAAACTGAGTGCCGAAGAATCGATGCGTTTGAGCTGTGGTGTTGGAGAAGACTCTTGAGAGTCCCTTGGACTGCAAGGAGATCCAACCAGTCCATTCTGAAGGAGATCAGCCCTGGGATTTCTTTGGAAGGAATGATGCTAAAGCTGAAACTCTAGTACTTTGGCCACCTCATGTGAAGAGCTGACTCATTGGAAAACACTCTGATGCTGGGAGGGATTGGGGGCAGAAGAAGAAGGGGACGACAGAGGATGAGATGGCTGAATGGCATCACTGACTCGATGACATGAGTCTGAGTGAACTCCGGGAGTTGGTGATGGACAGGGAGGCCTGGCGTGCTGTGATTCATGAGGTCTCCAAGAGTCGGACACGACTGAGCGACTGAACTGAACTGAACTGAACTGAACAGGTTACAAATCACTATAAAATTATTTCATAAATTATGCATGCCTTGATTTCAGCCAAATCATTAAATATGGTGTTGTAAAACAACCCTTCTACATAGTTTTTGTTCTACTGAAAGTAATGCCAAATTAAACATCTTTTCTTTAATCATTATAGTTCCTATATTTTATTAATATTAATCTGTTAAAAACTAAGAAGTTGCAGTGAAGTTATCTATTACAATTCTTGAAGCAATTCTTATATTCAGAAATAAATTAGGATTTTGAAATTGAATTTTATATATTATCATCATAAAAGACAAAATATTTTAATTTCAACACATCATTCACTAATTTTACTTAATTATATTGCCATTTTTACCACCTCTAAAATATATTTGCACAATAAAACAAAGAATCATCATACATATTGAATTGTCAGTTCACTTCAGTTCAGTCACTCAGTATATTTAATTACACATATATATGTAAATTATTCAATATTATAATATATTGTTGCCATAAGATATGTTAATTATGGGCCTCCCTGGTGGCTCAGTTGGTAAACAGTCTGACTGCAATGCAGGAGACACAGGTTCAATTCCTGGATCAGGAAGATCCCCTGGAGGAGGGCATGGCAACCCACTCCAGTATCCTTGCCTGGAGAATTCCATGGACAGCGGAGGCTGGCGGACTACAGTCCATGGGGTTGCAAAGAGTTGGACATGACTGAGCGGCTAACACGACACTTCATGTTAATTACAAGCCATTATTTATGGATTCTTTCAGAATCCTGCATTAGAACACAAAGAAAAGCAGTATAAGGACCACTGGCACCATTTCATTGAATCTATAACATTTATTCTGTATATGAGGAAGATTCTATCAAGTTTGCTAATATTTTCTTCTGCATAAAATCTATTATTCTTATTCAATGGAGCTTACATTCATCTCTAAGATTTTCATTTTTCGTCCTTAGAGTATTTTTGTTTTCATTATACTTATGCTTTTCATTAAACTCTTGAACATATAAGTTGAGATTTCTGAACCTGTTTCTCCTAACTGATAATTCTCAGATTGTGGATCACATTTTCCTGGACTTTTATATGACTAGTATGTCTTGATTGAATGCTAGACATTGTAACTATTATGTTTTTGAGTATCTGTAATTTGATGCCTTCCTTTAAAAGCAGTTTTTATTTATTTATTTTTTGGGGGGTTAGGAAGTTATTTCTGGATTAGCTTGATCCTTTGATAACTTGTCAAGTTCACTGTTTGACTATGTCTATAGTAGTCTAGTAATCTTCAGGAATAGTTTATCACTATTGAAAATGTGTATATACCATTTCTGGTGACTCCTTAAAGCCCTAAGTGTTCAGTAACATCTTCTTACCCTTTCTTGTCTGAATTCAAATGTCTTTACTGTGTGAGTTTTGGCTGCTGTTTATCTTACAGATATAATTTAGTTGTTTACTGTCTAGTCTGAATTTCATCCCATATAGTTGTATAACTAAATACTGAAGAGGAGGCCATGCAGATTTCAGGAACTTTTTTTTTTTTGCCTAAAAAATATATTTTGTGGTATTTCTCCCTCTATATTCCAGCTGCCTCTATATCTATGAATATTTATGATCTTTATCTTCTCAATACAGGCATATCTTGTTAATACTGCAAGGTCAGTTACAGATCACTACAATAAAGTGAATAGAGGGATAAAGAGAGTCACACAAAAATTTCTGTTTTCCTAATGCTTATAAAAGTTATATTTATACTATATTGTGGTCTATAAAGTGTGAAATAGTGTTATGTCTAAAAAAATGTACACACCTTTATTAAAAAATCCTTTATTGCTCAAAAATGCTGTCATCTGAGTCTTCAATAAACTGTAGTAGCAATATCAAAGATCACTGATCACATACCATCATGACAAATAAAATGAAAAAGCTTGACATAGCATGGGAATTACTTAAATGTGACACAGAGACATGAAGTGAGCAAAGGTTTTTGGAAAAATGGCACCAAGCTACAAAACTTAAACTTGTAAGAAAGGCAATATCTTCAAAACACAATAAACCTAAGTGCAATAAAATGAGGTGTGCCTATATAGAGGGAATCTATCTCCCCATCACTACACTAGAATCAAGAAAGTGCTTCCCAGCCCTCAACAATCGGGAAGTAATTATAAAAGTAATTATAAAATTCATGTTGTTTATTTTTCTTCCATCAGGATTACAGTCTTATACTGCCTATTGTCCAGTGTCTAAAAACACTCTCTCTTTTTTAATGTCAGGAGAGTTAGTCTAGTAACATGTACCCAATTATAGTTGGAAGCAGAATCATCCAGTTCTTTTTTAAATTTCTTTAACTTTTCTGTTGTGATTTTCCACCTTTGACCTCTTGATGCCTATATTTTTCTTTGACGCTATGGCCTTATATATAAAAGCTCTTTTAACTTTCCTGTTTGCTAATTTCATTGACATTGCTACATTTCTCTACTTATTTTTTTCCTTTTAGCTATAGATCACAGCATCCTGCTTTTTTTTAATGTAGGTATAGATTTTTTTAAATTATAACCTGGCCCCTGTGGATGTTAACATCGTTCAGAGTCTGGATTCTGCTGATTTCTTTTAAAGAATTATAATTTTTCTGATAACAGCCACATTTTTCATGTCTGTTGAGTTTTGTTTTTAGAATTTGTTGGAGCAGTTCTAAAGTAGTCTTATCTCTAGTAAGAGCGTAGTCTTAATTCTGAGGAAAGGACTTTCTGTCACTTCAGTTAAATGTCCAGAGTGAGCAGTGAATTCTCTCCATACTGGCTGGATAAACTGCAATGTATCCAGAAGTCTGAAACCTCCAGAATTCCTATTCAGAATACAGTCCCTCAGTAGTTGTTCTCAGAAAGGTCTCATAGAATATCATCCTTGTACGTGCATATTAATCTTCAGCCAGGAATCAACGGGTTCCTATGCAGATTTCTACGGCTCTTTCTCTTTGTATTTCCTGTATGTCTCATATCCTGCTTCTCAAATTTCAGCTCCCTCTGCTGCTGCTGCTAAATCGCTTCAGTCATGTCCGACTCTGCGCCACCCCATAGAAGGCAGCCACCCGGCTCCTCCATCCCTGGGTTTCTCCAGGCAAGAATACTGGAGTGGGTTGCCATTTGCTTCTCCTCAGCTCCCTCAGGAGTCCCATATTGCAGTTACTTACTTCCTCTTTTCTCTTTGTGAATTCCCTTCCTTTTGTCATGGTTCAGAAAGTTTCCCCAGGCAGACATCTTGGTGAATGTGATGCTCACTTAATGGACTTCCTTTCTTTTACAGATAATAGCCTTGTCCTATGTTGTTCAGGTTCTGAAAGAGTTGCTTCATGTAGTTTTCCCAGATATACTGTTGTTTAGGTAGGGGGTTAAGTCTGATACCTGGTATTCTACATTTGAAGGATATTTCTTCTGAGTGTAGGACTGAATATTGGAAATGTTTCTAGCATGTAAATATGTCATTAGACTGCCAACTGTCTTTGACGGTCTTTGCTGAAAAGTCAGCCATTATTTTTACTGATCCTTTAAAGGCAATACATCTTTTGTTTCTCTAGCTACTGTCAAAATTTTCTCTTGATCTTTGATTTTCAACAGTTTCACTGATATGATTGAATATGTTTTTCTTTATATTTATCCTGTATGCAATTAAATAAAAGATTTGTATCTGCCTGAATTCACGGAGAAATTTTCATTAATTTTTAAAATTATTTGCTGTCATTATTCAAGTACTGATTCCTTATTGTTTTCTCTATTCCTCTCTCTCTGGGGTTCAAATATCACATGGGCTAGAATTTTGATGATATCTCACGCATCTCTTGCATTTTGCTTTGTGCTGTGTGCTCTGCTCTGTCCCGTCTGACTTTCTGTGGCCTCTGAATGGAGCCTGCCAGGTTAGTTTTAAAAATCGGTTCTAATTCAAATATTGAAATTACCCATTCATATAAACTTGAATAGGTCATTTGACATTTTAAGATCTCCATTTTCTTGTATATAAATTTAGGTAATCACATTTTCTCTAAAATTCTGTTAGCTTAGGAGGTGCTCTTGTGCGCACCCCCACCTCTCTTTGTGTGTCAGTCTCTTAAGCACAAAATAAGGTTCATACTTTCTGTGCTGCTGTGCTCTGCTTAGTCGCCCAGTCAAATCTGACTCTTTGTGACCACATTTACTGCAGCCCGCCAGGCTCCTCTGTCCATGGGGAATCTCCAGGCAAGAATACTGAAGTGGGTTGCATGCCCTCTGCGAGGGGATCCTCCCAATCCAGGGATTGAACCCAGGTGTCCCCCACTGCAGGTGGATCCTTTCCCATCGGAGCCATCAGGGAAGCCCAAGAATGCTGGAGTGGGGAGCCTGTCCTTCTCCAGGGGATCTTTCCCACCTAGGAATCGAAAAGGGGTCTTCTGCACTGCAAGCAGTTTCTTTACTAACAGAGTTACCAGGGAAACCCTCATAGTTTTGGTATTTTGGGGCATTTTGGTGTACAGTGAAAGTACCATGAAATACAGGAACGAGAAGAGTTTTCATTTTCACACTTCAAGGACTACATTATGGATCCTTGTCTTCAAATTAATTCTCAGAAAATCTCTCTTGAAAAAAACCTAGAACAGTGCAAATTTTTGTTGATATGGTATATATTAATTCTATAAATCCCATTTGTGTAAAACTTAATAAACTCTGTAACTACTTCATTAAACTCAAACCTTCAAATACGTATGGTACTTTGTAAGTGAACCTACTTACCTAATCAGTTCAGTTCAGTCACTCAGTCATGTCCGACTCTTTGCGACCCATGGAATGCAGCACGCCAAGCCTCCCTGTCCACAACCAACTCCTGGGATTTACTCAAACTCATGTCCAGTGAGTCAGTGATACCGTACAACCATCTCATCCTCTGTCATCCCCTTCTCTTCCTGCCTTCAATCTTTCCCAGCGTCAGGGTCTTTTCTGATGAGTCACTTCTTCGGATCAGGTTGCCAAAGTATTGGAGCTTCAGCTTCAGCATCAGTCCTTCCGATGAATATTCAGGACTGATTTCCTTTAGGATGGACTGGCTGGATCTCCTTGCAGTCCAAGGGACTCTCAAGAGTCTTCTCCAACACCACAGTTCAAAAGCATCAATTCTTCAGCGCTCCGCTTTCTTTATAGTTCAACTCTCACATCCATACATGACTACTGGAAAATCATAGCTTTGACTAGATGGACCTTTGTGGACAAAGTAATATCTCTGCCTTCTAATACACTGTCTAGGTTTGTCACAGCTTTTCTTCCAAGGAGCAAATGTCTTTTAATTCATGGCTGCAGTCACCATCTGCAGATTCTGAGGCCCAAGAAAATAGTCTGTCATTATTTCCATTGTTTCACCTTCTATTTGCCATGAAGTGATGGGACCAGATGCTATGATCTTCCTTTTTTGAATGTTGAGTTTTAAGCCAGCTTTTTCACTCTCCTCTTTCACTTTCATCATGAGGCTCTTTAGTTCTTCTTCTCTTTCTGCTATAAGGGTGGTGTCATCTGCATATCTGAGGTTATTGATATTTCTCCCTGCACGGTCCCACCCATCAATAGAAAATAGGATTAAAGGTTTACTGAGCATGGCTTCACCCTTCAGAACAAGACCCAGTTTCTCCCACAGTCAGAGTCTCCCATCAGGAAGCTTCCATAAGCCCTTATCCTTATTCAACTTCCCTAATAGATACAAAAAATAATAAGAACAATAATAGATAATATTTATTAAGAGCTTATTTTAAAGTAATTAAGAAACTAAACCGCATACCCATGTAATCCACAGAATAAAAATTTAATGATTTTGGATAGTTTATTAATATTTGTATAAATGTAACAATATATGCCTTTATTTCATTATAATTGGGGTATATTCATGTAACTATTTATATGGAGCATTAAAAATATGTGATATCTGTTTATTAACTAATGATTGCCAAACTGCTCCTGAAGTATGTATTGAAGAACACAGTTGCTGTTGCTTTTACAATATAAATTAAACATTTCAGCTTTTCATCCACACCAGTTCCACTGGAAATATATATTGATTTCACTGTTTTATTCTAATTATTTGATTATTCATTAAACAACATTTCAGTAATTTTTACTATCTGAAAAATTTATAGAACTTTTACATTGCTACTGATTTTTTTATCAAGTACATTTAACCTATCAGACATGCAATTTACCATAAATTTCACCCTGTAGTACTTTACCTATGTATTATCAAACTCAAAAGTTTTAGATCAAAAGCCGACTTACCTTTTGCTTTCTCCCACAGTTTCCTACATTTCTCCCACATGGCACTACATATTACATAACTTATAGGGTAGGTCACTATTCTAAGAACCCCTGTAATAACGTGCATTCATTCTTTATTTTAGGATCCCGTGATTACTGATAGTCCTAAAGTTATAACTGTAATGTGAACAGTGCAACTGTTGCCAGGTAAAATGTATTCTTTGAGCACAGTAAGTGTGTAGACATGATTTGGAGGGTTGTTGAATGAAAAAAACAAAAAACCCATTAAGTGATAACTCGTAACAAAGGAGTCCACATGAACAGGGCTAACCAGAAAACAATAGAAATAAATTATTTTGATATAGCTAAAATCCTCAGAAGGGTTTCTGAAGAAATAATTGAATTTATCTGTAGCTTATTCTCCAGGGATTTTTTTTTTTTTTTGACTGCACCATTTGGTATGAAGAATCTTAGTTCCCCAACCAGGGATCCGACCTGACTTCCAGGACCAGGAGGGTGAGTCTCAATCACTGAACCACCAGGGAATTTCCTGATAATCTATTAAGTGACCTTATTTTTAGTGTTTCATGAATAGTGGACCCTGCATTGTTATAAAATGAATGATACTTTTCACTATATAAAGATTGCTCAATTCACATGTAAAACAAGTTTAAGAGTCATGTTGTAATAATTTCAGATAAAAATGCACTTGGAATTTTATTCATAAAAATTAAAATAATCTGAGAAATAATAATGACTTGAAGTCTAATACTTAGGTTCCTAAAATTAATAAGCTATACTCTTCCCCAGTGGTGCAGCAATAAAGAATTTGTCTGCAATTCAGGAGACACAGGAAACATTGGTTCAATGCCTAGGTCTGGACTATCCCCTGGAAGAGTTAATGGCAATCCAATCCAGTATTCTTACTGAGAAAATCCTATGGACAGAGGAGTCTGGCAGGTTGTAGGTCCTAGGGCTGCAGAGTCAGACATGATTGAGCACCTGAGCACACACACACTTCAGGTTAATGCAAGGCAAAATAACGTATTCAGTGGATGTGTGTGTGTGTGTGTGTGTGTGTGTGTGTGTGCTCAGTCATTCAGTTGTGTCCGTTTCTTTGCAACCCCATGGACTGTAGGCTGTCAGGCTTCTCTGTCCATGGGGTTTTATAAGCGAGAACACTGGAGTGGGTTGCGAGTCCCTTCTCCAGGGCATCTTCCTGACCCTGGGATTGAATCCACGTCTCTTGTGTCTCTTGCATTGACAGGCAATTCTTTACTACCAGCACCACCTGGGAAGCCCTATTCAATGAATCCAAACTATAAATTGAGAAAATGAGTATCTTTGACTTAAAATGTTGAAGTTTGTTGTTTTCAGATTTTTTTGAAATGTTTTGCTTTGCTCTATTGTGTTCTCATCTATCCTTAATTATTTTATTATATTTCTAATCAATGATATTAAACCAAAAGGCTAATGTTTCCCTTGTTCTATTTCACTGATACTGACACAGTTTAAAATGTTGAAGAAACAGACTGAGTTTGTCATATAGCCTCTGGAGAAAATATATATATATATTAGCTTATCCCTGTACATGAATTTTTAGCAGCCTGAAATATTTATAATGGTCAAACTTTGGTTCCTTGTGTGTTGATATGATGAAAATCTGTGTTTTTTGTATTGTTTTCAAACTGTGCTTTACTTGTGCTTCTTCTGTTTGTTTCAAAAATGATTACTTATCCTATTAGGTGGTATTAAATTAACATGCTTCTTACTCAAATAAAAAGCAAGCCACTAAACTATACTCTATTTTATTTACATGTCTTTTGTAGCCCCAAATGTACATTCAAACAGAAGCTGGAAATGTCAACTGCATTTGACACTGGTCAGCTGAAGAAAATGCTTTGTCCTATCGACTTAACTCCCACACTTAGGATTGCTCATCATGGCTGCTGCACAGAGTGATTTTTGCTACAGTGACCTGTGCCGTTATGTGTTTTGGAAATGGTCTTTATCTTCCCAAATAAAGTTGGTGCATCCAAATTTGGAAACTGACAGCAGTAATATTCCCCGGCTAAAGCTGGAGCTTAGCCCTGTTATACTTATTAAAAAGCCTATTCATACAAATTAAATCCATTCCATATCCTGGCCTCTGATGACAGGTCCATTTTTTTCCTTGTCTGGTTTGAATTACCTCAAGTCTGTACCCAGAAAGAATTTATCCCTTTCAAGAGACTTCTCCAAGACTATAATAAATTCACATGGGTCGTCCCATCAATGTAGTGAATTTGCATTATTATTTCATTATGAGTAGGAAAGAAAGCGGATTAGATCTCTTCCAGCATTGGCAGAGCCTAATTCAACCTGAACACATGATTAAAGCTGGCATTTATGACTATAACTGTCAAAGAAAACTAATCGTAAACTGAGAGCTGTGGATAATTATGGCTTTTGCTATTAAACTATTTCTCTCCTATTTATCACAGAACCAACTACAGACCTTACTACTGTTTGCATTTAGTTCTCTGATTACTATGAACCTACTTATGCAAATGAAATTTGATCTATATTCTCAAATTGAAAACTTTGTGTAAACGTAAGTTCAATCAGGCTTTAGTGTATATGTCTTGCATTTTCTTTCCTTCTTAAAACTTTTTTGGAGAAGGTGAAGTAACACCAAGACCACTGAATCTAAGACACTTCATTTTGCATTGTTTTAATTAAAAACTTTGAAACAGCTGTCTGATATTAAATTTGACACATATGCTATTTGAACTAACTTTCACAAGAGACTTTTAAAAATTATCCCTGATTATTAGCTGTCTATATGCTAAGGCTTATAGACTATATACATAAGTGTTTATACATTTTTATATTTATATATACTTACAATGGTACCCCACTCCAGTACTCTTGCCTGGAAAAATCTCATGGACAGAGGAGCCTGGAAGGCTGCAGTCCATGGGGTTGCTGAAGGTCGGACATGACTGAGCAGCTTCACTTTGACTTTTCACTTCCATGCATTGGAGAAGGAAATGGCAACCCACTGCAGTGTTCTTGCCTGGAGAATCCCAGGGATGATGGAGCCTGGTGGGCTGCCATCTATGGGGTCTCACAGAGTCGGACATGACTGAAGTGACTTAACAGCAGCAGCACTCAGGTATGAATAGCTATGCACATACAGACATGCATATAGAAATATATGTGTACACACATACATACATATATAGGTATCCATGGAGGTGCATGCATACGTACATACAAACAAACGTATGGATATGTCACCAGTAAACACTGTAAGTTCTTAATGATGTAATGAATATTTTTATAATTTCATGGGAAGCTGTATATGGTAGTGGCTAATCACATAAGCTCTTAAGCATGTCTATTTAGGATTCAACTGCATTTTTACCCTTTATCAGCTACACACATTTATACAACATATTTATTTTGAAAATGTGTAGGCATTATTATGAGCAGGATAATTAAATGAAATAACTGCTATAAACTAACTTGCACATAGTAAGTGTTCAATTAATGTGAGCTTTCAACAATTTTTTTGAATATTCTAGTATTGAAACTGTGGATCACTGTGTCTGTATGAATTTTTATGGAAATATATTTTGAAGTCGAAATACAACAATAGTGATAAGTATAATTAAATTACATGCTTAAATTTTACGGGACAGTTCTAATACATGAATTTGTGTTCATCAAAGGCAATTACATAAAAGCTTAAGTAGCAGAATTTAATTTGTATAACTGGAAAAATTATTTAAGAAAAATAAATTGCACATAAAAGGAAAAAATAACTTATTTTGTCTAATGATCTAGTCATCAATTCAGAGAATAGTTTCACTGAATCATATGCAATAGTACTGATAATCAATGAAATGAATTGTATGTTGATAAGATAAGGCTAGAGAGTGGCCAAGATGGGGAAGTAGAAAGACCCTGATCAGACTTTCTCTCATGAGTCCACCAAAGTCACCATGACCTGCAGAACAACCGCTGATGGAAAAGACAAAGAAACCAGAAAAGATCTTCAACAATGAAAGACATAAAGAAGGAACCAGAACAAGGTGGGTGGGAGAAGCCAAGGACTGCAGCTAGCCTATCACACACATGGAAGTACAAATAGCAACTTAGACAAAATGAAGGAGCAAAGGAATGTGTTCCAGACAAAGAAAAGGTTAGAATCCCAGAAGAAGAACTCAGTGAGGTGGAAACAGGGTTCACAGCTATGATTAAAAAGATGATCAAAGAACTGAGGAGGTGAATGGATACCCAGAGTGAGATGACTGAGATGAAAAGTTGTGTTTTTTAAATTATTATTTTAATAAGAGTTAGAAAATATAAGGATCTGCCGAACATATGAAAAATGCACTAGAAGGAATCAGTACTAGACTACGTGATACAGCAGACTGGGTCGGTGAAGCAGCAGGCAGAGCAGTGGAGATCACTGCCACTGAGTAGAGAACAGCAAAAAAAAGAAAAGAATGAAAAGAAGAAACAAGAGACCTCTGGTAGAACAAGTGCATCACTAATATTCACATTATAGGGGTCTTTTGAGACCCCTATAAGAGGGAGATAAAGGGCCAGAGAAAATATCTGAAGAGATAATGGCTTCAAACAGTCTTAACTTGAGGAAGGAAACAATCACCAAACTCTAGGAAGCAGAAAGAGCCCCACACAAAACGAACTCAGACAGGAACACACCAAGACACACTGTAATCATGGCAAAAATTATGATAAAGAGAGAATATGAAAAGCAACAAATAACATACAAAGGAACTCCCATTGGCTATCAACTTATTATTATTTTTTTTAGGAGAAACTCTGCAGGCTAGAAAGGAGTGGCATGATATACTTAAAATGATGAAAGAGAAAAACATACAGTGAAGAATATTTTACATAGCAAGGTTCTTGTTCAGATTTGATAGAGAAATCAAATGTTTCACATGGGAAAAAAAAAAGGTAAAAGAATTCAGCACCACCAAATCAGCTTTACAACAAACGCTAAGGAACTTTTGTAGGTAGAAAAGAAAAAGCCACAACTAGTAACAAGGAAATTATAAAATGAAAAGCTCACTGGTAAAGGCAAACATACCATAAAGGTGGAGAAAGAAATGGCAACCCACTCCAGTATTCTTGCCTGGAGAATCCCATGGAGGGAGGAGCCTGACAGGCTACAGTCCATGGAGTCGCAAAGAGTCAGACACGACTGAGCAACTTCACTTTCACTTTCACCATAAAGGTAGGAAATAGTTCACACTCAAAGCTAACAGGAAGGGTAAAAGACAAAAGTAGTAAATCATCCGTCGTCAATAAGAAGTCAAGGGAGCAGCCTCCGTGGTGGCTTCGTGGTAAAGGATCTGCCTACCAATATATCTATTTCTGCTTTATTGCCTATGCCAAAGCCTTTGACTGTGTGGATCACAATAAACTGTGGAAAATTCTGAAAGAGATGGGAATACCAGACCACCTGACCTCCCTCTTGAGAAACCTGTATGCAGATCAGGAAGCAACAGATAGAACTGGACATGCAACAACAGACTGGTTCCAAATAGGAAAAGGAGTATATCAAGGCTGTATATTGTCACCCTGCTTATTTAACTTATATGCAGAGTACATCATGAGAAATGCTGGGCTGGAAGAAGCACAAAGTGGAATCAAGATTGCCAGGAGAAATATCAGTCACCTCAGATATGCAGATGACACCACCCTTATGGCAGAAAGTGAAGAGGAACTAAAAAGCCTCTTGATGAAAGTGAAAGAGGAGAGTGAAAAAGTTGGCTTAAAGCTCAACTTTCAGAAAACTAAGATCATGGCATCTGGTCCCATCACTTCATGGGAAATAGATGGGGAAACAGTGGAAACAGTGTCAGACTTTATTTTTTGGGGCCTCCAAAATCGCTGCAGATGGTGATTGCAGCCTTGAAATTAAAAGATGCTTACTCCTTGGAAGAAAAGTTATAACCAACCTAGACAGCTATTGAAAAGCAGAGACATTACTTTGCCAACAAAGGTCCATCTAGTCAAGGCTATGGTTTTTCCAGTGGTCATGTATGGATGTGAGAGTTGGACTGTGAAGAAAGCTGAGTGCTGAAGAATTGATGCTTTTGAACTGTGGTATTGGAGAAGACTCTTGAGAGTCCCTTGGTCTGTGAGGAGATCCAACCAGTCCATCCTAAAGGAGATCAGCCCTGGGATTTCTTTGGAAGGAATGATGCTAAAGCTGAAACTCCAGTACTTTGGCTACCTCATGCAAAAAGCTGACTTGTTGGAAAAGACCCCGATGCTTTGAAAGATTGAGGACAGGAGGAGAAGGGGACGACAGAGGATGAGATGGCTGGATGGCATCACCAACTCGATGGACATGAGTCTGAGTGAACTCTGGGGGTTGGTGATGGACAGGGAGGCCTGGCGTGCTGCAATTTATGGGGCCGTAAAGAGTCAGATATGACTGAGCGACTTAACTGAACTGAACTGCACCAGGAGACACAGGATGGCTCCCTGACCTGGGAGGATCCCACATGCCATGGGGCAGCTAAGCCTGTGCGCCACAACTGGGCCTGTGCTCTAGAGCCCAGGAGCTGCACCTGCTGAGCCCCAGTGCCACAGTTACTGAAACCTGAACACCTTAGAGCCCATGCTCCACATGAGAAGCCATGGCAATGAGAAGCCTGCACAGCTAGAGAGTGGCCCTCACTCTCCACAACTAGAGAAAAAGCCCATGAAGCAATAAAGACCCAGACAGTCAATTTTTTTTTAAGTAGTTTAGTGATGCACAAAGAAACCATAATATATATGTATATATATGCTGCTGCTAAGTCGGTTCAGTCGTGTCCGGCTCTGTGCGACCCTATAGATGGCAGCCCACCAGGCTCCCTTGTTCCTGGGATTCTCCAGGCAAGAACACTGGAGTGGGTTGTCATTTCCTCTCCAATGCATGAAAGTGAAAAGTGAAAGTGAAGTCGCTCAGTCGTGGCCGACTCTTAGCGACCCCACGGACTGTAGCCCACCAGGTTCTTCCATCCAGGGATTTTCCAAGCAAGAGTACTGGAGTGGGGTGCCATTGCTTTCTCCATGATAGTGTAGTAAGAACCAAAAAATTTTCATTTTCGTTATTGTCTTACTTTCATTTCTTAACAATATGTGTCAAAATCATATACATTAAAACAAAACAAAACTCTGTTTTTACCGCCAATTGCTACCAAAAGCCCACAGGCCTTCATTATGCAAATTCTGAGTGCCATAAAATGCAGAAGACTTCTTTTTCTAAAGAGGTAAAAGAGGGTATCTATCATACTCTACAGAAAACAAAGGAATCAACAAATACATTCTGGAATAAGTACAAGTCCTTTCTGCCTCTGTTTTGGAAACACCAACAGTTATTCTTTAAGCAAGACAGTAGAAGATCATTTTTTGAAAAACATAGAAACCTAAGAGAAAATACTATAGACATTAACATTGGGGATTTCCAGCTGATTTAGCTAAGGAAAGCAAACATTGAATAAATAAAAGAAAGAGGTACTTTTCAGTAAATTATCATCCAGTAGTACACTGGGGCCAACTAGCTTTGGGACAACAGCCAACTGTTAATACCTTCTCCCTACTCTTCATTCAGTGCCTACATGTTGGTAACCCTAAACTATTGTTAGTACCTTGAAACCCGTCATGGTGGAAGAATTTTATACCCCTTAAATCGGCTAACTAAAAAAAATGCAACATTAACCTTAACTGTCTCAGAGATATACTGCAACTATTAGGTCCACAAAAAGACAATTCCACATTTATAATAAGGAAAAATCAGAAACAAAAGTCAAACTTTTCAGAATTAAAATTATGAAACTGGAATGGAAAAATGCCAGAGAATTTTTGGAAAGATTCTGCTCCCTCAAACAAGGACAAAATAAAACAGAATAAAATACAGGACAAAAAAAAAAAAAATTAAACTGCTAGTCTAGTTGTTCAAAATCCTGGCAGTAGAAAATCCAAAAATAGGCAGCAGATAAAATTGACTTAAAAAAAAAAAAAGGCAAAATTATTCATTAATACTTTCAATAGCTAAAGTTACTGTTTCCTAATTGACAGCACTTAAAAAATATCCAGACCATGAGTGAAGACATACGCACACCATGATATATCACCATTAAATTTCAAACCATGAACACAAAAAGAATATTTTAAGTTTCCTCTAAAAGCAACTCATCTTGGAAGAAAAGCTCAAAGAAAAGAATAATTTTTACTGTTTTAATTTTAGTGTGGAACACTTGAAGGTAAAAAGAATGGCATCATCAAGTTACTTAGCAGAAATGATACAGAATCCAGAATTCTACATCTAGTTAAATTGTTATACAAAGATTTTGGCATTGTTGTTCAGTCACTAAATTGTATCCAACTCTTTGCGGCCCTGTGGACTACAGCACACCAGGCTCCCCGTCTTTCACTACCTCCCAGTGTTAGCTTATATTCACGTCCAGTGGACTGGTGGTGCTATCTAACTGTCTCACACTCTGCCACTCCCTTCTCCTTTTGCCTTCAATCCTTCTCAGCATCAGGGTCTTTTCCAATGAGTCAGCTCTTCCCATCAGGTGGCCAAAGTTTTGCAGCCTCAACTTCAGCCCTTCCAATGAATATTCAGGGTTGATTTTCTTTAGAATTGACTGATTTGATCTCCTTGCAGTCCAAGGAACTCTCAAGGGTCCTTTCCAGCACCATAATTTGAAAGCATCAGTTCTTCAGCGCTCAACTTTCTCTATGGTCTAACTCTTATATTTGTACATGGCTCCTGGAAAAACAATAGTTTTGACTTTACAGACCTTTGTCGACTGGTCTGTATAGTGACGTCTCTGTAAAGTGCTGTCTCTGCATTTTAATACACTGTCTAGGTTTGTCATAGCTTTCCTTCTAAGGAGCAAGTGTCTCTTACGGCATGGCTCATAGCTTCATTGATTTACACAAGCCCCTTCACCATAACAAGGCTGTGATCCATGAAGGGGATACAAAGTTTAGGATAAAGAAAAATTTGGACAGGTAGCAGAGACTGAAGACTCCTCCAAATGAGAAATTAAACAAACATTTTTAAAGGAGGAATACGTGTGATAGGACCCTGGAATCAGGGAATTCAAATATGGCAGAGTGGCAAAGGGGGACTCGAGGAGGAGGATGAAGCGAGAATCTTGAATAACTGTATTCTACAGGTAGAGCAAAGTCCAAAAGGAAGCTGGGGAGAGGAAGCCCACAGAGACTCTCTAAGAAGATTCAACTGACAATACACCCGCTAAGTCAGAATGTATTTCAAGGAAATTTGAACACCTGGCTGGATATGTAATGTTACATAACAGCCAGAGGAAATAAGATAAAATTCACTCTAAGGAAAATAAGAAGTCAAGGAAATAAAATAAATAATAATTAAGTGAAGGAAATAAAAGAAATAAATAATATTATGCTCCATGGCTCAGTGGTGAATAGCATTTATATTATCATCATTTTAAACTCTGGATAATGTTCCAACGAGAAGGCCCTCAGCTCTCATCTCTGGCTTACTTTGAGGAGCTATACAAGCAAGTGAAGTCAAAAGGAGAAATCGATATCAATTGCTTGGTTGAGTGTTAAACTTGTGCCCCAGAATGAAAATAGATCTCCTTTGTAAAGACTGGGAGACTTATCTAAGGAAATCTCTGTTCATTCATTACCTGATAACTTAGCTAATCAAGCAGAGATTTCAGTGGCCACATGTGACAAACAACACAGATTTTACAGAATTAGTTCAGAATTATTTTAAAAAGTATTGGTTGAGTACCTACTCTGTTCTGATAGGTGGCCATTACAATAAAGATAACTTATCATATACTTCAAATTTTCGAAGTTTGAAAGTAGCAAGGAAGGAAGGCTTTAGCTCACTGCGGTTTAGGAAGAGTGGTCTACCGGGCTTCCCCAGTGGCTAAGTGGTAAAGAAGCAGCCTGCTATGTAGGAGACACAGGAGATGCAGGCTCAATCCCTGGGTTGGGAAGATCCTCTGGAGGGGAGCATGGCAATCCATGCCAGTATTTTTGCCTGGGAAAATCCCATGGACAGAGGAGCCTGGCAGGCTATAGTCCATGGGGGTCTCAAAGAGTTGGCCAGGAGTGCAGCGACTGAGCATGGGTGGGAGAGGTTTACTGTGTGCTAAAAGTTTAGTTAAAGATGCACTTAGAAGCAAAGACTCAAAAATGAAAAAAAGAAAAGAAAAGACTGGGGTTTTTGTTTGTTTGAATTGTCTGATTAAGTTCATTTCTTTCTTTTTTTTTTTTTTTTTGCCGAAATGCTTTGTAAACACATATATCTTATGAGTTACAAAAATATTTTGTTTTAAACAATACAATCTGATTCTATTTCATTTCTCCCATTCTGACATTTTATGATGTTTCCTTTGAGCATTTGCTCTTGTAATTATCTAGAGCACTATACAGGCCTATGAAGCCCGTGAGGACTTTGTAAATGGATGTCCCTGTCTTTCTAGTAAAATCATTAATCCATCCTTTCTGTTGGTGTAGTAAAAGAAGCATCAGGCATAGAATGTCTGAGAGGAAAATGTAAAAGTGTTCGATTTGTCAAGGTCTAAAATAAACCAAAAGCATGGAATAGGAAAAAAACACACACACATAATTTGACCAACAGGTATTTAAATGAAAAATGACTAAGATGTTTTACTGATAAAGAGTAGATATGTACCTCATCAATTAAAAAAAAAAAAAGAAGCCTACCCTTTCCAGTGAGATTTTTAGATATAAAAGTAAAAATGTAATATGCCATTCATGTGCTCACTTCCAGACACAGAGAAATCCAGATGGTGTCAAATGTAACAATAATACTGATGTTTAAGAGTTCAGTAAAAGTTTGTATGCAGAAAGTCTGCTGCTCAGAAAGAGCTCAAAAAGTGTATGTTTGATTTGAATATGCTTTTTAAAACATGCTATCAATTAAAATGATGAGCATTTCATATCCAGTTCCAAACTTCTGAGTTTTCTAGAACAATCTGAATAACTCGCACATTGGACGCAAGCTGGATTGCAGGGCACGCTTTCTAGCTTGCTGCCTTCCTTGTCGATCTGTAGTGACTCCCAGGCATGAGACCAGGTCTTAGTTCACATGTAACCTTGTGTTTCCTCTGTTGCTTTTCTTCTCCTTGGACAAACAACAGTGGAACATAAAAGAGAAGGCTTCAAGAAAATCAGAGTGAGCGCATTACTGTGGAAATGAAGAATATTCTTCATTTTTAATATATCAAATATGTGTGCCCAGAAAGTTCAAGATAGCATTTTCATAAATCCAACTATCAAGCCATGAAAAGCCAAGTAGGGCCTTTAAGTCAAAGAAGACAAACTGAGAAAACCACGTACTATGTGATTCCAGCTATAAGACATTCTGGAAAAGGCAATGATGTGATGGAGATAGTAAAAAGATCAGTGGTTGCCAGTGGTTGGAGAGGCAAGGGAGAGTTGAATAATTGGAACAAATAATATTTTTAGGGAAAAGAAAATAGTCTATATGATGCTGTAACAAGGAATTCAACCATTATATGTTTACCCAAATCGGTAGAATGCACAACACCAAGAGTGAATGCTAATGTAAACCATTGGATCTGGGGTGGTTACAGTGTGCCAGTGTAGGCTCATCAATTGTCACAAATGTGTAAATCTGGTGGGGGTTGTTAGTAATGGTGGAAGCTATTAATGTGTGAGGGCTGGAGGTATATAGGAAATCTCTGTACCTCTCTGTTGATTCTGCTGTGACCCTAAAGCTCTTCTAAAAATTGCCTTTGAAAAACAAAAACAAATGCTGAGTACATTTTCAATGCAATGAGAAGTATGGTAAAACCTCAGAATTCTAATAACCATTGCAAGTGTGTATGCTCAGTCACTCAGACATATCAGACTCTTTGTGACGCCCTGGACCATAGCCCACCAGGCTCCTCTGTACATGGGGTTTTCCAGGCAAGAATACTGGAGTGGGTTGCCATTTCCTTTTCCAGAGGATCTTTCCAACCCAGGGATTGAACCTGCATCTCCTGCATTGGCAAGCAGATTCTTCACCACTGAGCTGTCTGGGAAGACCCTAATTACCATTGAGTGATAGCTAAAGCATCTAAGACCAAAGGAACTATTTGCGGAAGCCTCCATAACACTTCTTTAGGAAAGAGCAAGGTTAGTGAATGGGGCCTTCTAATGGTACAGCTCAGAAATCTCCAGCAAATATTCACTCTTTAAAGGGAGATCCATTCTAACCAGGAGCTACTCTGAGCAAAATGGACACGGGAAAAGACTAGAGATGCTCCAGATATGGCAGGTGTTAGAAAGTGGCAGCAAAATAAACCCTGAATAATGAATGCGTCACTAAGGGAAACTAATGCTGCCATCCCGACATTTAGCACTCAACAAGCCAGAGAGATGCAGGGTTATGGAAAATATCTCTTAAAAAGATAAGGTCTTAGGAGGGTCAATTATACAGAAATTCCATGTAGAGCAGATTACTGCTAGAGTCAGAGAAGAAGTGTACACATATGTGTGTCTGTCTGGAAAGAGAGAGCAAGAGAGAAGCAATTTCCACTGAAAAACATTTACAAAGAAATAACCATCGCTTCCACAAAAAACTCTAGTTATAATTGGTTTCACAAGAAATGCTGTGAAATATTAAAGACCCAAGAGGTTTTTTAGAACACAGGAAATAAAGAAAATTTCTAAATTATTCTCATGCTTCAAGCATAAGCTTAATAATGATTTTTTTTTAATTTTAAAAAATTTAAAAAGACAAGTATATGGGTAATACAGAAACAATCTAAATGTCTGCTATTGGATGCATGGTCAAAGAAAAGTAGTTATATGTGTAATGGAATATTACTAATCCTTAAAAAGAAGGACATTCTGCCATTTGCAACATGAACCTAAAGGACATTTTGCTAAGTGAAATAATTCAGATGTCGAAAAACAAATACTGCATTATCTTCCTTTAATGTGAGATCACATTACTTTACTTACTTTAGTAATCCAAATAGTCAAATTAATAGAAACAGAGTAGAATGGTGGTTGCCAGGGGCAGGAGGAAGGGGAAACTGAAAAGATGTTGCTCAAGGAATACATTTCCACTTTGCAAGATGAGAAAGATTATAGTCAACAATATTGAATTTCATACTGGAAATTTTCTAAGAGGTTTTATCTTAAGTCTTCTCACCATATGCACAAAAATATGTTAAGTATACAAGGAAATGACTATGTTAATTAGCTTGGTTGTGGTGACTATGTTACTATGTATATCAAATCACCAAATATAAATCAAATATAAACAATTATAATTGTTAGTTATACTTCAACAAAACTGTAAATAAGTAAGTAATGGGTTTTGATGTAATAACATCCAATAAGGATTAGCTGGTAGCTCAAATGGTAGAGTCTGCCTGAAATGTGGGAGGCCCAGTTTCAATCCCTGAACTGGGAAGATATCCTGGAGAAGGAAATGGCAACCCAATCCAATATTTTTGCCTGGAAAATCCCATGGATGGAACAGCCTAGCAGGCTACAATCCATGGGGTAGCAAACAGTTGGACACGACTGAGTGCTTTCACTTTAAACAACTTCAATATCCAATAAAATAAAAAGCAGTAGCCCAGGAACACTTAAAAGCATAATATAATTTAGTGGGGTTTACTCCAGGAACAAATTAGTTCAATATTAAGGTTATATATTAAACATAATTTACCTTCTTTAGAAAGTACCAAAATATCATCTGAGCATTTCTGTAGATGCTGAAAATTCTTTTGACAAAATTCAGCTGTCTGAATCATTAAAAAAACTCAAAAATTGAAAAAAAAAATTTGTACAGATAACATTTTTCTTACCATGATAATATATTAAGTTCAACACAAAAGCTACTTATTACACAAAATGTGTAGATACTACAAACTTTTCCACTAAGATCAGGAATAAGATAAGGATATATTCTACTACCACAATTATTCAAAAACTGTCGCCATTATCCAATAACATTAGGAAAAATAAATAAAACGAGTAAATACTGAAGGAGGTTAACTAACATTTGCAGATGACTTGATTTTGCATTAGGAAAGTGAAAGAGAATCAAGAGAAAATAACTTACTATGGTACTAAGACAAAAATTGATGGTGGTGAAGTCGCTCAGCCGTGTCTGACTCTTTGCCATCCCGTGGACTGTAGCCTACCAGGCTCCTCCATCCGTGGGATTCTCCAGGCAAGAATACTGGAGTGGGTTGTCATTTCCTTCTCCAGGGGATCTTCCCAACCCAGGGATCGAACCCAGGTCTCCCGCACTGGAGGCAGACGCTTTAACCTCTGAGCCACCAGGGAAGCCTAAGACAAAAATTAGCATATAATAATAGCTAATTACATAACACATCAATAACCTTCATGTACTTCAATAACTATAAGCCAGAAGAAATATGATGGAGGAAATATTCCATTAATATTAGTAATGAATAAGATAAATTGGATGTAAAAGACTTTGCAGGAAATTTTCAAATCATACATTAAAAATATCTTAAAATGTTTCTGAATGACACAAAAGTTGTAAACAAATGGAAAAGCTCACCATTTTCTTGAAAAAGTCTCAGTATCATCTCGCTTATTCCTATTATTTCACATATTTAATGTTATGCTACTTAAAAATGCCATCAGGATTTTACCAGTAATTAACTGAAATCACCGTTCATTATTTTTTTGCCTACTTTTTTATTATTTTAAAATATTTACTTGTTGCTGGAGTATAATTGCTTTACAATGTTGTGTTAGTTTCTGCTGTACAGTTAAGTGGATCAGTTCTGTGTATACATATATCCCCTCACTCTTGCACCTCTGTTCCCCCTAGCCCAACCCATCCTACCCTTCTAGGTCATCAAAGAGCACAGAGCTGAGCTCCCTGAGTGATATACCTCTCAAATAGCTAGCTAGTGGGAAGCTGCTGTATACTGTTCACTACTAACCCCATGACCCACTTCACACCCACAGGAGACTGCCCGTCTCAGCCCCTTGCAAGTATAGGGTCATCTGATTCATCGTGGACCATGAAATAGAAAAGCTGCTTGTGTCCCTTCCAGCCTAAGCCACTAAAAAGCCAGTAGGTATGTCTATTTGTCTCTTCCATTTCGTGACAGTCTTGGAAGAGGATTTTTGCTGAGATGGTGGGCCTAAAGATTGGAGCAATCTGGATCACTGAGTTATATTAATGAATAGAGCTATTCTGTAAATTACTTAGACATAGCAGAATTTGTGGGAATAAAATAAGAGAGTAAAATAAGGCAAATTATAACAGAGCAAACATTTTTGTTTAAACCAGTGAAAATTTATGATTGTTTCCTATCACTACTTAATTATCTTGTTATTTTGATTAATATGGAGGAAAATTGATGTCAGAAGTGATGTATTTTTGTAAATCAACAAAATGTGTGGCCTTGACTTAGTAAAAAATTATTACAAATATCTTAATATATAATGAGTCAACACTTTATTTAAAATACAAAAATTCTTACATTAGATTAAAAGTGATATTAGTTATAAAACAAATAACCAAAAGAAATGAAAGTATAACATAAAGCTATCTTGTCCAAATACAAATAGAAAGAAAGACACTATCATGTTTATATTTAACACAGTAACGATGGACCTAGGTAATGTTGGATGACAAGAAGGAATGAAAGGTATAAAATTGTCAAAGACCCTAAAATACATTAAAAAATCTTTTGACATTCACAATTACTATGGTTTTTATAACAAGCACAAGAGATCCTACTGACAAATTAATACTAATAAAAGTGATAAGCAAATGTTCTGAACATAATACAATTTATAAAATAAAATTGCATTTTAATATACTATCAAGGGAGAAGGCAATGGCAACCTACTCCAGTGTTCTTGCCTGGAGAATCCCAGGGACAGAGGAGCCTGGTGGGCTGCCGTCCATGGGGTCACACAGAGTCCGACACGACTGAAGCACCCTAGCAGCAGCAGCAAGATGGCAGAGTAGAAGGACATGCGCCCACCTTCTTCTGTGAGAACACCAAAACTGAAACTAGCTGCTGAACAACCATAGACCAGGGAATGTTGGATACCAAAAAGACAATACCCCACATCCAAGGGCAAAGGAGAAGCCCCAATAAGAATGGAGGAGGGGCAAAATTACCTTTAGAATCAAACCTCATACCCGCCAGAGACACTCAGAGGGCGCAGATGAAACCTGGTGCACACCAGGACCCATGGAATGGAGCAGAGACCCTAGAGACTGACCAGACGTGCTGTTGAGTGTCTGAGTGTCCCCTGCGGAGGCACGGGTCAGCAGTGGCCTGCCAGGGGGACAGGGCTCTCGCTGCAGCAGACCTGGGAGGTGTGGAGCGTGGCACAAGTCCTCTTGGAGGAGGTTGCCACTAACCCCACCATACAGCCCCGGAGCAGACAACCGAAAACTGGAAGACAATTACACCAAAGAAGTTCCTGCACTGTTGCAAAAGTTCCAGGGCCCACAACAGATTGAGACTGAGAATACCCAAGGACTTTGACTTTGAAGGCCAGTGGAATCTGATTACAGAACTTCCACGGGAAGGGGGAAACAGGCTCATGGAGGGCACGACAAAACCTTGTGCATGCTGGGACCCAGGAGAAAGGAGCAGCGACCCCACAATTGACCGAGCCAGACTTCCCTTTGAGAGTCTGGGAGTCCCGGTGGAGGCGTGGGAAGACAGTGGCCTGCCGCGGAGTCGGGGCACTGAATACAACAGTCCCGAGAGCCGCAGAAAGCTGGCATAAGCCTTTTTGAAGGAGGCCGTCAGCCTACTGCCATTACCCTGACCATAGTTTGGTCTGAGGCCGGACTACAGGGAGGGAACACAGCTCCACCTGCCAGCAGAAAACTGGATTAAAGATTTACCAAGCAGGGGCCTGACCACCCGAGCAAGACCCACTCTTCTCCACAGTCAGTCCCTCCCATCAGGAAGGTTCCAACAAGCCCCGTATCCTCATCCATCAAAGAGCAGACAGAACGAAAACCATAATCACAGAAAACTAACCAAACTGCTCACCATAGATCACAGCCTTGTCTAACTCAATGAAACTATAAGCCATGCAGTATAGGGCCGGCCAAAATGGATGGGTCATGGTGGAGAGCTCTGACAAAAAGTGGCCAACTGGAGAAGGGAATGGCAAACCAGTTCAGCATTCTGGCCCTGAGGACTGTCGGGAGCCGTGTTAGGCATTACTGACAAAATAGAAGCATGGCCCTAAACCCCCTCCATTTGTTCCGTAGGCACGGACCTGGAATGAAGGAGTTAGGCTTTGTGATTCTGACTTGTGTTTTCCTTTCCTCGGCTGAGTTGACTGAAGAGAATATTAAGGTGCTTACTGTTTTTGAGAGGAGCAAGAGAAGGCATAAAGCCTCATGCAGCTGTGCTCAAAAAATAATTCATAAAGTTAATCACTGACATTCGTTCAAGGACTTTTACAAAAGAGTGTTCCAGGGTGAGCACAGAGGCCACAGCTTGAGACCATGGGAGGGATTCCTATCTGAGGCCCATTTGTGAGAAAAGTGTTTATGGCAAAGAAGTTTGCTGAATTTAGGGCTTAGGAATAATCAAAATAGTTAGAAGCTAAAGATTTAAGCATTGCTATAATGTTACAATATTCTACTATAGCTTATAAAAATTAGAGACTTTAGAGATATTATTAACTAGAAGCCCTTTCTAAGAAATAGTGAACTTAGGATACTAGGGGCAAACAGGACTTAGAAAGATAAAAAATAAACTGAAGAATGTACTATGCGGCTCAGATATTAGCATGAGTTACAGCATATTCACAAGGACACATGAGAAGAAGTAGATAAGAGAATTGCTGAGGAAGGAACTCCTTTTGAGGGGCAACAATGATTTTTGGAGAAAAATAAATCTGGGTTAATGGGAACTAAAAATATCAAACCTCTGACCTAATGCTTTTATAAAAGTATAAAAGAAAATCATAAGCTTGAAATAAACAGACAATCCAAGGAAAGACTGAGAGACTGCCTCAGTTTCTCTTTCGCCTACACCATCCATCCTGAGGGTATCCCTAGATCCTGCTGAGGCTGGACCTCAACAGAGGACCCTTGGCAGTATGAAAGGGCAAAAAGATATGACACTGAAAGATGAACTCCCCAGGTCTGTGGATGCCCAATATGCTACTGGACAAGAGGGTAGAAATAGCTCCAGAAATAATAAAGACACTGAGCCAAGGTGAAAACACTGCCCAGTTGTAGATGTGTCTAGTGGTAACAGTAGAATCTGATGGTGTAAAGTACAATGTTGCATAGGAACCTGGAATGTTAGGTCCATAAATCAAGGTAAATTATAACTGGTAAGGAGATGAAATGAAATGGCAAAAGTGAACATCAACATTTCAGGAATCAGTTAACTAAAATGGAACAGAATGGGTAAATTTAATTCAGATGACCATTACAGCTATTACTGTGGGTTAGAATCCACTAGAAGAAATGGAGTACTCCTCACAGTCAAAAAGAGTCTGAAATGCAGTGCTGGGTGCACTCTCAAAAACAACAGAATGAACTCTGTTTATTTCCAAGGCAAACCATTCAATAGCACAGTAACTCAAGTCTATGTGCCAAGCGCTAATGCTGAAGAGGCTGAAGCTGAATATTTCCAGGAAGACCTACAAGACCTTCTAGAAATAACAAAAGAAAGATGTCATCTTCATCATAGGGGATTGGAGTACAAAAGTAGGTAGTCAAGAGATACCTGGAGTAACAGGCAAATTTGGCCTTGGAGTACGGAATGAAGCAGGGCAAAGGCTATTAGAGTTTTGCCAAGACAACACACTGGTCATAGCAAACACCCTCATCCAACAACACAAGAGTAGACTCTACACATGGGGATCACCAGATGGTCAACACCGAAATCAGACTGATTATATTCTTTGCAGCCAGAGATGGAGAAGCTATACAGAGTCAGCAAAAACAAGACTGGGAGCAGATGTGGCTCCAATCATGAACTCCTTATTGCCAAATTCAGACTTAAATTGAAGAAAGTAGGGAATACCATTAGACCATTCAGGTATGACCTAACTCAAATCCATTATGATTATGCAGTAGAAGTGACAAATAGATTCAAGAGATTAGATGTGATAGACAAAGTGCCTGAAGAACTATGGTCGGAGGTTCATGACATTGTACAGAAGGCAGTGATCAAGACCATCCCCGAGAAAAAGAAATGCAAAAAGACAAAAAGGTTTTCTGAGGAGGCCTTACAAATACCTGAGAGAAGAAGAGAAGCTAAAGGCAAAGGGGAAAAGGAAAGAAGTGCCCATTTGAATGCAGAATTCCAAAGAATAGCAAGGAGATACAAGAAATCCTTCCTCAGTATTCAATGCAAAGATATAGAGGAAAACAATAGAATGGGAAGGACTAGCGATCTCTTCAGGAAAGTTAGAGATACCAAGGGATGATTTCATGTAAAGATGGGCTCAATAAAGGACAGCAACTGTATGGACCTAACAGAAGCAGAAGATATTAAGAAGAGGTAGCCAAAATAAAGAGAAGAAATATACAAAAAAGATCTTTAGGACCCATATAACCAAGAGGGGATGATCACTCACCTAGAGCCAGACACGCTGGAATGTGAAGTCAAGTGGGTCTTAGGAAGCATCACTACAAACAAAGCTAGTGGAAGTGATGGAACTCCAGTTGAGCTATTTCAGATCCTAAAAGATGATGCTGTGAAAGTACTGCATTCAATATGCCAGAGAATTTGGAAAGCTCAGCAGTGTCCAGAGGACTGGAAAATGTCATTTTTCATTGTAATACCAAAGAAAGGCAATGCCAAAGAATGTTCTAATTACTGCACAATTGCACTTATCTCACAGGCAAGCAAAGTAATGCTCAAAATTCTCCAAGCTAGGCTTCAACAGTACAAGAACTGAGAACTTCCAGATGTTCAAGATAGATTTAGATAAGGCAGAGGATTGATCACATCCTAGTCACAAATCAAGCCTTTGTAGATTGAAAAATACTGAAATTGTATCAAGCATTTTTTCCAACCACAATGCTATAAGATCATATATCAACTAAAGGAGAAAAAAAAAAAACTGTTAACAGCACAAACACAAGGAGTCTAAACAATACATTTCTGACTAATGAAGAGGTCATTGAAGAAATCAAGGAGGAATGAAAAAGTGCCTAGAAAAAAATAACAATAAAAACACAACTCTAAACCTATTGTATGCAGTAGTAGTGCTAAGAGGCACGTTTATAGCAATACAAGCCTAAATCAAGAAATAAGAAAAACATGAAATAAACAACCTAACCTGGCTCCAAAAGCAAACCAAAAAAAGAGGAACAAAAATACCTCCAAAGTTAGAAGAAGGAAAATAATCACCAAGATCAGAGGTGAAATAAATGAAAACTAAATGGAGGAAATAGCAAAAGTTAATACAACTAAAAGCTTGTTCTTTGAGAAGATTTTAAAAAATTGACAAATCATTAGCCAGATTTATCAAGAAAAAAGGGGAGAATACCCAAATAAATACAATTAGAAATGAAAAAGGAGAAGTTACAACAGATAACACAGAAATACAAAGGATCATAAGAGACTACTATGAGTGATTATATGCCAATAAATGGACAACCTGGAAGAAATGGATGAATTCTTAGAAAAATGTAACCTTTTTATCTGGATCAGGAAAAAATAGAAAATACGGACAGAAAAATCATAAGCATTGAAATAGAATCTATGATCAAAAGTCTTCCAACAAAATCCCAGGGCCAGATAGCTTCATGAGCGGATTCCACCAAATGTTTAGAGAAGAGCTATCCTACTCAAAGTCTTTCAGAAAACTGGAGAGGAAGGAAAACCCCCAGACTCATTCTATGAGGCCACAATCACCCTGATACCAAGACGAGACAAATGCAGCACCGAAAAAGAAAATTACAGGCCAATATCAGTGATGAAAACAGATGCAAATATTCCCCCCAAAATTCTAGTGAACAGAATCCAACAGCACATTAAATGGATCATATACCTTGATCAATTGAGATTTATCCCAGGGATAGAAGAATTGTTCAATATATAAATATCATGAAGGACAAAAATCATATGATCATCTCAATAGAAGCAGAGAAAGCTTTAAACAAAATTCAACATCCGTTTATGATAAAAAAAAAAAAAAACACAACTCTCCAGAAAGTAGACATAGAAGGAACATATCTTAATATAATAAAGACCATACATGGTAAACATACAGAAAACATTATTCTCGGTGAAAAGTGAAAGCATTTAAGACCAGAAACAAGACAGGTGCCCACTCTCACCACGATTATTCTAAGGTTTTGGAAGTCCCATCCATGGCAATCAGAGAAGAAAAAGAAGTAAAATGAGTCTAGATTGGAAAAGAAAGAGTAAAACTCACTGTTTGCACATGACAGGATACTACACATAGAAAACCCTTAAGATGCCACTAGGAAATTCCTGGAACTAATCAATGAATATGGTAAAGTTTCAGGATATAAAATTAATACACATGTATACTAGCATGTAAGAATCGAATCACCAGTCTATGTCTGATGCAGGATATAGCATGCTTGGGGCTGGTGCATGGGGATGACCCAGAGGGATGTTGTAGGGAGGGAGGTGGGAGGGGGGTTCATGTTTGGGATCACATGTACACCCATGGTAGATTCATGTCAATGTATGGCAAAACCAATACAGTATTATAAAGTAAAATAAAGTAAAAATAAAAATTAAAAAAAATTAATACACAGAGATCACCTGCATTTCTATACATTAACAATGAAAAACCAAAAAGAGAAATTAAAACAATTACATTCACCATTGCAACAAAAAGAATAAAATACCTAGGAATAAACCTATCTAAAGAGAGAGACAAAGACTTGTGGGCAGAAAACTATAAGACACCAATGAAAGAAATCAAAGACAACACAAGCAAATGGAGATATATTATATTCTTGGATTAGAAGAATCAATATTGTGAAAATCACTATACTATGCAAAGCAATCTACAGATTGTATGTGATTCCTATCAAACTACTAATGGTATTTTTCACAGAACTAGAACAAAAATTTTCACAATTTGTTTGGATATACAGAAGACCCCAGATAGCCCATGTGATCTTGAGAAAGAAAAATGGAGCTGGAGGGATTAACTTTCCTGACTTCATCCTATACTACAAAGCTACAGTCATCAATATATTATGGCATTACACAAAAACATAAATATAGACCAATGGAACAAGATAGAAAGCCTAGAGATAAACCCACACATGTATGGAACCTTATTTTTACAAAGCATGCAAGAATATACAATGGAGAAAAGACAGTCTTTTCAATAAGTGGTTTTGGGAAAAATGGACAGCTACATGTGACTGAATGAAATTAGAATGTTTCCTAATACCACACACAAAGATAAACTCAAAATGAATGAAAGACAAATGTAAGAACACAGACTATAAGACTCTTAGAGGAAAATGTAGGCAGTACTCTTTGACATAAATCACAGTGACATCCTCTTTGACCCAAATCCTAAAATAATGGAAATAAAAACAAAAATAAACAAATAGGGCCTAATTAAATATAAAAGCTTTTCCACAGCAAGTTCAGTTTAGTTCAGTCACTCAGTCATGTCTGACTCTTAGCCACCCCATGGACCACAGCATGTCAGGCCTCCCTGTCCATCACCAACTCCCAGAGTTTACTCAAATTCATCTCCATTGAATCTGTGAAGCCATCCAACCATCTCATCCTCTGTCGTCCCCTTCTCCTCCTGCCCTCAATCTTTCCCAGCATCAGGGTCTTCTCAAATGAGTCAGCTCTTCCCATCAGGTGCCCAAAGTATTGGAGTTTAAGCTTCAACATCAGTGCTTCCAATGAACAACCAGGACTGATCTCCTTTAGGATGGACTGGCTGGATCTCCTTGCAATCCAAGGGGCTCTCAAGAGTCTTCACTAACACTACAGTTCAAAAGCGTCAATTCTTTGGCACTCAGCTTTCTTTATAGTCCAACTCTCACATCCATACATGACCACTGGAAAAACCATAGCCTTGACTAGACAGACCTTTGTTGGCAAAGTAATGTCTCCGCTTTTTAATGTGCTGTCTATGTTGGTCATAACTTTTCTTCCAAGGATTAAGTGTCTTTGTATTTCATGGCTGCAGTTACCATATACAAAGGTGATTTTCCACTATTGTTTCCTTTCCACAGCAAAGGAAACAATAAATGAGAATAAAAGACAACTGTTGGAGAAAACAACTAACAAAGGGCCAATCTCCAAAATATATAATCAGCTCATACAGCTTAATTCAGGAAAACAGCCCAATCAAAAAATAAGCAGCAGACCGAAACAGACATTTCTCCAAAGAAGACATACAGAGATCCAATAAAAACATGGAAAGATGCTCAATATCAGTAATTATCAGAGAAATGCAAATCAACACTACACAATGATGTATCATCTCACACCAGGCGGAATGGTCATCGTCAAAAAATTCTACAAAAAATAAATGCTGGAGAATATGAATCCTTCCTACACTGTTGGTGGGAATATAAACTAAAACATCCATTATGGAGAACAGTATAGAGATTTTTTAAAAAGAAAAAGGTAGTAATAAATCTATGATGTGACCCAGTAATCCCACTACTAGGCATATACCCTGAGAAAACCACAATTCTAAAACACACATGTACCCCAAGTTTCAACAGATGAATGAATAAAGAAGATATGGTACATCATACATACGTGGAATATTTCTCAGTCATAAAGAGGAATGGATTTGAGTCAGTGATAGTGAGGTGGTTGAACCTAGAGCCTCTTATACAGAGTTAAATGTCAGAAACAGGAAAACAAATGCCATATATTAACGTATATCTATGGGAATGTAGAAAAGTAGTATTGATGAAAGTATTTGTAGGGAAGGAACGGAGGTGCAGATGTAGAGAATGGACGTGCCGATTCAATGAAGGGAGGAGAGGGTGCTGCTGCTGCTAAGTCACTTCAGTCGTGTCCGACTCTGTGTGATCCCATAGACGGCAGCCCACCAGGCTCCCCTGTCCCTGGGATTCTCCAGGCAAGAACACTGGAGTGGGTTGCCATTTACTTCTCCAATGCATGGAAGTGAAAAGTGAAAGTGAAGTTGCTCAGTCGTGTCTGACTCTTAGCGACCCCATGGAGTACAGCCCACCAGGCTCCTCCGTCCATGGGATTTTCCAGGCAAGAGTGCTGGAGTGGGGTGCCATTGCCTTCTCCGAGGAGAGGGTGAGACAAATGGAAAAAGTAGCATTGGCATACACTATCATGTGTAAATTAGATGGCTGGTGAGAAGTTGTGATAAAAAACAGGGTACCCAGCCTGCTGCTCTGTGATGACCTAGGGGGTGGGGGAGGGGAGGAAGGTTCAAGGCGGAGGGGCTATCTATACATTTATGGCTGATTCACATTGCTGTGTGGCAGAAACCAATAGAACAATGTAAAATGATGTTCCCATAATTGAAAATTAAAATTTAAAAAGTCAACCATTAAACACAGAACTACCATATGATGCAACAATCCCACTAGTGGATATAAACCATGAGAAAACCACATGTATCTGGCGTTCACTGTGATACTATTTACAATAACCAGGTCATGGAAGTAATCTAGATGTTCATCCAATGGATAAAGATATGGTATATACAATGGAATATTACTCAGCCATAAAAAGAGATGAAATTGAGTCAGTTGTAGTGCTGTGAATGAGCCTAAAAATCTGTCATATTAATGCTGATATATGGAATCTAGAAAAATGGTACGGATGAACCTATTTTCAGGGCAAGAAAAGAGGTGCACAGAAATAGGGAATGGACTTTTGTACACAGAGGGGGAAGGAGGAGGGGACGAACTGAGAGAGCAGCATTGAGATATACACACTACCATGTGTAAAATAAATAGCTGGCAGAAAGCTGCTGTGCAGCACAGGGCCCTCAGCTCAATGCTCTGTGATGACCTAGATGGCCTGGATGGCTGGTGGGCGTGGGCTGGGGGCTCAAGAGGGAGGGGGTATCTATACACCTATGCCTGATTCATGATGCTGCACAGCAGAAACTAACACAACATTTTAAAGCAATTATATTCCAACTGAAAAGATAAAAATAAAAAAATCAGTAAAATAAAGTAATATAAAACAGGTGGGTTTATAATGACATTTATGTCATGGGATTGTTGGAAGAATTGAATGAGAAAACACTTGGCACACTGTGATTGCTAGTATTTAGTAAATATTTACCTGTTGATATAAATATCATATAAAATGTATGTGCGTGTGTGTAAGATAAACTAATTTTTAGGAAATTTATTTTTTAAGTCATAACAAATATTTCAATGGTTATTGTTGAATATCAATCCTGAATAATCCATAAGTATTTTTAAAGGGATAATTAATTCTTTAAGAGAAAACTTAGGGATAATTATAGGCCTCAAACAGTAGATGAGAGGATGAATGGAACGTTATATAAATGTGAATTTGTAAAAGTTATGCTATGCCTTCAATTTCTAAAGTGAGAAAGCAAAAGGTATGTTATATTCATCAGAAGACTTCTATTTTGTTAGAGACTGGTAGGCTAGGCAACTTAAAGAATATAATGATGATTCAAGAACATGAGATCAAGAGATGATTGACTCAAGTTTAAATCACAGCCAGTTACCTGTCCTTGAAATTAATTTAGCTATACCATTCTGACTTGTCCTTTGTCTTTTGAGTAAGTATCAAAAATAAAATCACTTGAAATATGAGTGTATGTAAACTAGCCTTGTCAAGGTAACTTCTAAACGTAATGAGTGTGCTGCTTTGGCAAACCTTGGTAAGTACAGGTCATTTTGTCAAGAGATTCTGTTACAGGATCTTGATAGCACCCTTGATTTCAAACCATTATGCTTGAGCAGTTGCTGCCAAATAGGAATTTACCTCTATTAAATTGAATCAGAAAATTTCTGCCTTCTTCACAAGATGATTGCAATGAAATATTACATTTAGAATTGACTGGTATTGGAGATCTCTGCTTTAAAATGCCACCTGGCTAAAAAAAATGTCTGATGCAATCTTTAACAACTCCCATCATCAATAATTTTGAAGTTTAGAAAAATGCAAAATCTCATAGTCTAAATGGTTACTGGTTAAAAACCCATTTTCTAAATCAGGGAATTCATTCTAAAACTTCACGACCTATAATTATGGTGCACATATGCTTCCTATAAAAGGCTAAAATTCAAAAGACAAAATCTTTAGATTTAATATTTGCCAGAAAATAGTTTGTAAATTTATTGTTCTTTAGATTTAATATTTGACAAACTGTCCATAGTAGAAGCTAAGCAAATATTTTAAACTGGGTTAAAATGGTAAAAAAAAACGTGTTTCAAATAAATAATGCCATTACAAGTTATCTGCTATCTAGAAAGTATTAATAAAGACAATGCGTTAAGTGGTTGGGAGACTGAGGCTGTAATTAGATAGCATAGTATAGAATGACACAGTGGCATAAGACAAGTTAGGTAGCCTTTTAAGTAGGAAAAATAGGCCATGTTATATATAAAACATCCCCCTTACATGTTTTATTGTTGGGTATGAGTTATCCCTACCCATATCAGGACTGGAAGGATATAATTAAACTATTATCAGCATTATTCCTATATTTAAGAATTATGGGAATTTATGTTCATGTTTAAATTCTCTGTCTTTTCTCAATTTGTTAAAAACAACATACATTATTATTCAAATTAAGTATATTATAAACATATTTGAAGTGAATATATAAACTATTTATTTTGGAGAGTAGTAATATTAGAGATGAAGTGTATTTTTTTGCATCTAATGTAGTTTTAATTACAGTCAGGACAAGTTTGACTTCAAAAAAATTCATTGTGTAACAAGTTCAGAGCCCCATTATTGTTTTATAACAAAACTGACTGCCTTAGAACATGGTATACATTTTACTTGGTAATCAGGAATATCAATGTTTAATAGCAACACTATTTCTGTCAAATTATTAGTTCAAAAATTGGGTTATGGATACACCAAGTTCGAGAAATAGTTGTTCAGATAGTATTAGATCTCTGTTAAGCTGTAATGCTTTGCTTCTAAAACACTTACCAGTATGAAATAATGTGCTGTCCTGATAAATAATACATGGTCACCATGTTTTATAATGCTAGATCATAATAATTAAAATTCATTTTGGGCAAGTAGGTCAAAATGCTCATATGACAGAATATTTTATCAGTTCAGTCACTCAGTCATGTCCAACTCTTTGTGACCCCATGGACTGCAGCACACCAAGCTTCCCTGTCCATCACCAACTCCCAGAGGTTGCTTAAACTCAAGTCCATTGAGTTGGTGGTGCCATACAACCATATCACACTCTGTTGTCCCTTTCTTCTCCTGTCTTCAATAATTCCCAACATCAGGTCTTTTCCAATGAGTCGGTCCTTCGCCTAAGGTGGCCAAACTATTGACATTTAAGCTTCAGTATCAATCAAATAGTCAAGACTGATTTCCTTTAAGATTGACTGGTTGTATCTCCTTGCAGTCCAAGGGACTCTCTGTACACCAGCTGTGGTTATCTCCAACATCAAAGTTCAGAAACATCAATTCTTTGGCACACTTTTTTCTTTATATTCCAACTCTCACATCCATACATGACTACTGGAAAAACCACAGCTTTCACTAGATGGACCATTGTCTGCAAAGTAATGTCTCTGCTTTTTAATATGTTGTTCAGGTTGGTCATAGCTTTTCTTCCAAGGAGCAAGTGTCTTTTAATTTCAAGGCTGCAGTCACCATCTGCAGTGATTTTGGAAACCCAAAAATAAAGTCTCTCACTGTTTCCACTGTATCCCCATCTATTTGTCACAAAGTGATGGGACCAGATGCCATGATCTTAGTTTTCTGAATGATGAGCTTTAAATCAGCTTTTTCACTCTCCTCTTTCACTTTCATCAAGAGGCTTTTTAGTTCCTCTTCACTTTCTGCCATAAGGGTGGTGTCATCTGCATCTCTGAGGTCATTGCTTCCTCCAGCCCAGCGTTTCTCATGATGCGCTGCTAAGTCACTTCAGTTGTGTCCCACTCTGTGCAACCCCATAGACGGCAGCCCACCAGGCTCCTCTGTCCCTGGGATTCTCCAGGCAAGAACACTGGAGTGGTTGCCACTTCCTTCTCCAACGCATGAAAGTGAAAAGTGAAAGTGAAGTCGCTCAGTCGTGTCTGACTCTTAGCGACCCCATGGACTGCAGCCCACCGGGCTCCTCCGTTCATGGGAATTTCCAGGCAAGAGTACTGGAGTGGGGTGCCATTGCCTTCTCCTTCTTCTTCTTCTTCTCATGATGTACCCTGCATATAATTTAAAAAAGCAGGGTGACAATATACAGCCTTGACATACTCCTTTCCCTATTTGGAACCAGTCTGTTGTTCCATGTCCAGTTCTAACTGTTGCTTCCTGACCTGCATACAGATTTCTCAGGAGGGAGGTAAGCTGCTCTGGTATTCCCATCTGTTTAAAAATTTTCCAGTTTGTTGTGATTCATAGAGTCTTTGGCATAGTCAATAAAGCAGAAATAGATCTTTTTCTAGAACTCTTGCTTTTTTCGATGATCCAGCAGATGTTGGCAATTTGATCTCTGGTTCCTCTGTCTTTTTTAAAACCAGCTTGAACATCTGGAAGTTCACAGTTCACCTATTGCTGAAACCTGGGTTGGAGAATTTTGAGCATTACTTTACTAGTGTGTGAGATGAGTGCAATTGTGTGGTAGTTTGAGCATTTTTTGGCATTGCCTTTCTTTGGGATTGCAATAAAACTGACCTTTTCCAGTCCTGTGGCCACTGCTGAGGTTTCCAAATTTGCTGACTTACTGAGTGCAGCACTTTCACAGCATCATTTTTCAGGATTTGAAATAGCTCCACTGGAATTCCATCACCTCCACTAGCTTTGTTTGTAGTGATGATTTCTAAGGCCCACTGGACGTCACATTCCAGGATGTCTGGCTCTAGGTGAGTGTACACACCATCATGATTATCTGGGTCGTGAAGATCTTTTTTTGTACGGTTCTTCTGGGTATTCTTGGGTTTCTCTTACCTTGGACTATGGGTATCTCTTCACGGCTGCTCCAGCAAAGTGCAGCCACTTGCTCCTTACCTTGAACGAGGTCGTCCCTCTTGACCTTGAACGTGGAGTAGCTCCTCTCGGCCCTTCAGGGCCCACGCAGCCACTGCTCCTTGGACGTGGGGTTTCTCCTCTTGGCCACCGCCCCTGACCTTGGATATGAAGTAGCTCCTCTCGCCGCTGCTGACCTCAGGCGTGAGGTAGCTACTCTCGGCCGCGCTTCCTGGGCTTCCTGCTTTTGTTAGGGCCATACGATTTGTGCCCATTATTGTGCCCATCTTTACATGAAATCATCTCTTACTAACTCTCATTTTCTTGAAGAGATCTCTAGTGTTTCTCTTTCTATTGTTTTCCTCTATTTCTTTGCATTGATTACTGAGGAAGACATTCTTGTTTCTCCTTTCTATTGTTTTGAACTCTATATTCAAATGGGCATTTCTTTCCTTTTCTCCTTTGTTTCTCTTTTCTTTTCTCAGCTTCTCTTCTTTTCTCAGCTATTTGTAAGGCTTCCTCAGACAATCATTTTGCCTTTTTGCATTTCTTTTTCTTGGCGATGATCTTGATCACTGTCTTCTGTACAATGTCACGAACCTCTGTCCGTAGTTCATCAGGCATTCTATCAGATCGAATCCCTTGAATCAATTTTTCACTTCCATTGTATAATCTTAAGGGATTTGACTTAGGTCATACCTGAATGGTCTCATGGTTTTCCTCACTTCCTTCAATTTAAGTCTGAATTTGTTAATAAGGAGTTCATGATCTGAGCCACAGTCAGCTCCCACTCTTGTTTTTGCTGACTGTATAGAGCTTCTCCATCTTTGGCTGCAAAGAATATAATCAATCTGATTTCGGTGTTGACCATCTGCTGATGTCCATGTGTAGAGTCTTCTCTTGTGTTGTTGGAACAGGGTGTTTGCTATGACCAGTGCTTTCTCTTGGCAAAACTCTATTAGCCTTTGCCCTGCTTCATTCCGTACTCCAAGGCCAAATTTGCCTGTTAACTCCAGGTGTTTCTTGACTTCCTACTTTTGCCTTCCAGTCCGCTATAATGAAAAGGGCATCTTTTTTGGGTGTTAGTTCTAAAAGGTCTTGTAGGTCTTCATAAAACCATTCAACTTCAGCTTCTTCAGCATTACTGGTTGGGGCATAGACTTGGATTACCGTGATTATATATATGTGTCAGAAGTGGTAAGATTGGACTTCTTTATGGCATTTGGAATTTGCATAACTGGGAAAGTTGGGCAGTCTGACCTCCAGAGGAAAAGCTGGGGTTGGGGAGTGCAAATCAAGATGAGAGCAGGAGATAAAATACACCTGCATCCAGACCACTCAGCCTTGCCCAGAAAGGGGAAGGTGGCAGGTAAGGTGCAGGTCTTTATATGGAAAAAACGTCTATATGCGTTGGTTAAAAATGAGGACAGTAAACAAGTGGGGCTGAGAAGGAGGACTGTGGCTTCAGGGAGAGGCTTGGAGACAAATAAAAGAGGTTTGGCAACATATTCATGGTCATTAAAACTGCTGAGCTTCATAAATCTGGAGTCTGCCAGAATCATTATTCAGAGTTCCCCATGTGTAAATCAGTTTGTGGGCAAGTAACTGGCAATTACTTTCTATTAGTAGATACATACATGAGAAGAAATAAAACCGTGCTGGTGCAAAATATATAGTTTTATTTTTTAAATAATTTGTTAATGAGAAAAATTATTTTCATGGAAAATAAATAGATAAATTTAAAATCATACCATTAAAATAAGATGTAAAATATCTCACAATTTATGTTTACAGGTCAAACAGAAGTATAAGTCTAACTACTTTAAGTGAATTGAATATACAGAAAATTGTGAATCAGCTGAAGACTATCAAGTTTGTTAGTAAATGTGATAAATATTACATATTTTGAGAAAACTAGTTTGGTGATGGAAATAAAAAAGAAATATAATAACTCATGACAGCATATTCCATAATACTGTTAATTCAATGAAGAGTGGAAAACTTGAAAGCAGCTGACAAAAGTGACTTTTAAAAAGAGGGAGCATGGATAAAACTGGAAGAAAGTAATGTGGAGTCCAGCTGCTAACACAAAGGAGGAAACAGACTTAGAAACATTTCATACTTCTTGGCATGCTTCTACTATGAGGGTTTCAGTATTTTAGATGTTGATGTTCCTAATCCATTAGGGTTTTACTTTTTGGCAAGGTAAGAACAGAAAAGACTTCACTGTGCCACTATAAACAAAGTTTAAGGAATTATACCTCAAAAGCTTTCCAAAAAGGATTTCTCTTCTCCGGACTTTGAAACAGGGTGTTGGAGAAAGCTTCCTGGTGTGGTATTTCTCAGTTTTCATTTTCACTTTGGCTAAAAGGCCTATTTTTGCACTGCCTTTTTCTTATTTTGATAGATCCAAGTTGGTTTCATTTCTTGAGTAGCAGATTACTCTGAAATTATTGCAGGTGGCTAAGAGGATTTGGTTTTGTCTCAGGTTAGGCAGACTTCAATATATTGTATTAATAGTTCCATTCAGTGCAGCAGGTTTTACTAGCTTACATTTGCTTGCCCATTCTTTATGCACTACCAACCAGTTTATCATTTTGGTGATATGCTTTGTAGATCTAATATATTTGAAATCAATGAGAGGTTTGTCTAGATTGGAGGTTTGCTCTGAATAATGAAACAAAATAGATTTCCTGAAATTGAACTGACCAAAAAGTGGGTTTTTTTTTTTTCATATTTAAGAGGTTGTCTTTGTCTTAACATAAGTCTATATACTGTTCAATGAATTCAGTCTTATTTTTGAGTTTGTCAAGTCATAACTCTGAAATACCCTCTCCATCTATTTTTACCATTTCCCTGTTTTCCTAAAGTTCAATCCATCTATCAAATCTTTTAGAGGTGCTCCAATCTATATTTGATAATTCTAATTATTGATTGCCTTATCAATGTACATAGGTCATGAACCTTTATTTGAGTGGAGAGATATTACTATGAACATATTATCTTGGGTAAAAGAGAACTGATAAGGAGAGATTTCTAAGGGAGTCAGTCTTAGTAACGGAGTGAGGTCTGACTATGTCATATTCAGCATGAAGAAGAATGCCCCTGGGGACAGGCTGCTGCTTAGGTCACGAACTGAAGGTTAGAATCTCAAGTAATGGGTTATTTAATTGAATAATTAATATGGGCCAAACACTTCTTGAATTCTTTGCCTATATTAACTAAGTTAAATTTCATAGCAACTTTGTGAAGTAAAAATATTAATGTACAAAGACAAAGAAGGCAAAGTATAAGATGATAAACAAAGATCACACAGAGAGTGTGTGGCCAGAACTTAAAACCAGGCTATATGGCACCAGAGTTTATTTCATTAAATACCTACTAAACAGCATCTGAAATTGGGCTCTGATAGCAATTAACCATGTTCCAAGAAAACTCACTGTCATCTACCATTTTCATTCTTAGAGAAGATGCCTGTTCTCTGAGGGCTCAGTGATAAGTTGCAGACAAGGTTAGTTTTTCCAACACTATTTCCTTTTTGCCTTGTAGAGTTGCTATAAATAGACTTGCTTTCTAAAATATGGTTCTAGGAGACTAATTTGATGTGCTCGTGTATGTAGCCAAGTAGGGTTGAGACAATTCTCTTTTATGGTATTCTAGTTTTTAAAAAATAAACTAAGGCACTCCACAATACTGCTATCATTTGTTGTTGTTGTTGTTGTTGTTTTAATATTTGTAGGCCTTAATTAATTTTATTTATATTAGTAAATAAAATAAATATACACACACTAGATATCCAACTAGATGGTAAGCTTTTGTCCTCTTTTATAACCAGATTATATCACAGAAATAATCAATTCAGTTATTTATATTTATTAACAAGAAAAGTCTTAGGTCCAGAAATTCTGTGCAACTTGTTTACGGCTACAAAATTCTTCAGTAAGGGAATAAGGATAAGAGCTCAGCAGGGCGGCTCCTGGGCCACTTATCTTTGTTCTATAACATTCACATGGTAGGTTTAAAAAAAAGTAGCTTCATATCTTAGGCACCATAATTTTGTGATTCAGCCCAAGATATAGCCTTGATAAGAAATAGTCATATTCAAGACAACTGGAGTGAAAATTAATATGTTATATTAAAAAGTATTCAGGTTTAATAGTGTTATCAGAGAAAATATACTAATGACACAATTCATAAAGCTTCAGCCAGGGAGAGAAAAATCTTTGCTTTGTCCTGAGTCTGATCACAGGCATAGAGTGTATAGCATGTAGATAGAATATTTAATACATAGTTACACTACAGGTAACATTTGCTTGAACTGTCTGCTTTGATAACTCACATGTTGGCAGGAAAACCATTCACACATAATAATTAGAAAGTGCTTTCAGTTCAGTTGCTGAGTTGTGTCCAACTCTTTGCGACCCCATGAATCGCAGCACACCAGGCCTCCCTGTCCATCACCAACTCACAAGGTTCACTCAGACTCACGTCCATTGAGTCAGTGAAGCCATCCAGCCATCTCATCCTCAGTCATCCCCTTCTCCTCCTGCCCTCAATCCCTCCCAGCATCAGAGTCTTTTCCAATGAGTCAACTCTTCGCATGAGGTGGCCAAAGTACTGGAGTTTCAGCTTTAGCATCAGTCCTTCCAAAGAACACCCAGGACTGATCTCTTTCAGAATGGACTGTTTGAATCTCCTTGCAATCCAAGGGACTCTCAAGAGTCTTCTCCAACACCACAGTTCAAAAGCATCAATTCTTCAGTGCTCAGCTTTCTTCACAGTCCAACTCTCACATCCATACATGACTACTGGAAAAACCATAGCGTTGACTAGATGGACCTTTGTTGGCAAAGTAATGTCTCTGGTTTTGAATATACTGTCTAGGTTGGTCATAACTATCCTTCCAAGGAGAAAGTGCTTTAGATTCAGACAAACCTTGACTAGAATGTTGATCGTTCCATGTACTATTTGTGTGACCTGACCACATTAGTTAACAATGCCTCAGTTTCTTTGTGAAATGGAGGCCAATATGAACATGATTGTTGCACTCAGTTAAATATTGAAAGGGCTTTATAGTCTCTGAAATATATTACATAGCTTAATAAAAATAATATTTTAGTACCTTTATTGTTGGTATTAAATGTTCAATGAACAAATTTTTCTCAGAGGTGTTCTACTGGGTTTGTCAATGGGCAGAGTATTTTCTCCTTCTAGTTGTATAGGCTTTTGGGGGAGAAGGTTGTGAAGAAAGTTCAGTTAAAGCAATAATTTTGAAATATGCTCTAGGGAGCTACAAGGCTAGAAAATGTACAAGCTCTCATTTAATGTGTTGTTAAATAAATGCATGTGGGAAAATATAAAATATTGCAAGAAAAATTACTAACAAAGAAGATTCTAAGAACTTTTAAAATAAGTGTTAAGAGAAGCTGTAAACATGACAATTAGATCTGAAGGTAGATTATTTAGCAGTTTATGTAGAAGTGAACTTTGAGCAAGATGTAAGTAAAGATCTTATGTGTGGAGAAAAATGTAATGGACTTCCAAATGTGACTAAGGGCTCTAGAGAACACTTAGAATTGTGAGCTAACAAATTCAAAATGGCTGACTACCAACATATTTCTTTAGCTGAAATAAAAATATTTGCTTACAAATTAGATAATATAAGAACATGTACAATGGTTTCTAAAAAAGCTGCTATTCATTCTTTGCTGCTAAATCGTTTCAGTCGTGTCCGACTCTGTGCGACCCCAGAGACGGCAGCCCACCAGGATTCCCCGTCCCTGGGATTCTCCAGGCAAGAACACTGGAGTGGGTTGCCATTTCCTTCTCCAATGCATGAAAGTGAAAAGTGAAAGTGAAGATATACCACGCAAATAGAGACCAAAAGAAAGCAGGAGTGGCAATACTCATATCTGATAAAATAGACTTTAAAACAAAGGCTGTGAAAAGAGACAAAGAAGGCCACTACATAATGATCAAAGGATCAATCCAAGAAGAAGATATAACAATTATAAATATATATGCACCCAATATAGGAGCACCGCAATATGTAAGACAAATGCTAACAAGTATGAAACGGGAAATCAACATTAACACAATAATAGTGGGAGACTTCAATACCCCACTCACACCTATGGACAGATCAACTAAACAGAAAATTAACAAAGAAACGCAAACTTTAAATGATACATTAGATCAGTTAGACCTAATTGATATCTATAGGACATTTCACCCCAAAACAATGAATTTCACCTTTTTTTCAAGTGCTCATGGAACCTTCTCCAGGATAGATCACATCCTGGGCCATAAATCTAAACTTGATAAATTCAAAAAAATCGAAATCATTCCAAGCATCTTTTCTGACCATAATGCATTAAGATTAGATCTCAATTACAGGAGAAAAACTACTAAAAATTCCAACATATGGAGGTTGAAAAACACACTTCTGAATAACCAACAAATCACAGAAGAAATCAAAGAAGAAATCAAAATATGCATAGAAACTAATGAAAATGAAAACACAACAACCCAAAACCTGTGGGACACTATAAAAGCAGTGCTAAGAGGAAAGTTCATAGCAATACAGGCATACCTCAAGAAACAAGAAAAAAGTCAAATAAATAACCTAACTCTACAACTAAAGCAACTAGAAAAGGAAGAATTGGAGAACCCCAGAGTTAGTACAAGGAAAGAAATCTTAAAAATTAGGGCAGAAATAAATGCAAAAGAAACAAAAGAGACCATAGCAAAAATCAACAAAGCCAAAAGCTGGTTCTTTGAAAGGATAAATAAAATTGACAAACCACTAGCCAGACTCATCAAGAAGCAAAGAGAGAAAAATCAAATCAATAAAATTAGAAATGAAAATGGAGAGATCACAACAGACAACACAGAAATACAAAGGATCATAAGAGACTACTATCAGCAGTTGTATGCCAATAAAATGGACAACGTGGAAGAAATGGACAAATTCTTAGAAAAGTACAATTTTCCAAAACTGAACCAGGAAGAAATAGAAAATCTTAACAGACTCATCACAAGCACAGAAATTGAAACTGTAATCAGAAATCTTCCAGCAAACAAAAGCCCAGGTCCAGACGGCTTCACAGCTGAATTCTACCAAAAATTTCGAGAAGAGCTAACACCTATCCTCCTCAAACTCTTCCAGAAAATTGCAGAGGAAGGTAAACTTCCAAACTCATTCTATGAGGCCACCATCACCCTAATACCAAAACCTGACAAAGATGTCACAAAAAAAGAAAACTACAGGCCAATATCACTGATGAACATAGATGCAAAAATCCTCAACAAAATTCTAGCAATCAGAATCCAACAACACATTAAAAAGATCATACACCATGACCAAGTGGGCTTTATCCCAGGGATGCAAGGATTCTTCAATATCCGCAAATCAATCAATGTAATTCACCACATTAACAAATTGAAAAATAAAAACCATATGATTATCTCAATAGATGCAGAGAAGGCCTTTGACAAAATTCAACATCCATTTATGATAAAAACTCTCCAGAAAGCAGGAATAGAAGGAACATACCTCAACATAATAAAAGCTATATATGACAAACTCACAGCAAACATTATCCTTAATGGTGAAAAATTGAAAGCATTTCCCCTAATGTCAGGAACAAGACAAGGGTGTCCACTTTCACCGCTACTATTCAACATAGTTCTGGAAGTTTTGGCCACAGCAATCAGAGCAGAAAAAGAAATAAAAGGAATCCAAATTGGAAAAGAAGAAGTAAAACTCTCACTGTTTGCAGACGACATGATCCTCTACATGGAAAACCCTAAAGACTCCACCAGAAAATTACTAGAGATCATCAATGAATATAGTAAAGTTGCAGGATATAAAATCAACACACAGAAATCCCTTGCATTCCTATACACTAATAATGAGAAAGTACAAAGAGAAATTAAGGAAACAATTCCATTCACCATTGCAACGAAAAGAATAAAATACTTAGGAATATATCTACCTAAAGAAACTAAAGACAGAAAACTATAAAACACTGATGAAAGAAATCAAAGAGGACACTAATAGATGGAGAAATATACCATGTTCATGGATCGGAAGAATCAATATAGTGAAAATGAGTATACTACCCAAAGCAATTTACAAATTCAATGCAATCCCTATCAAGCTACCAGCCATATTTTTCACAGAACTAGAACAAATAATTTCAAGATTTGTATGGAAATACAAAAAACCTCGAATTGCCAAAGCAATCTTGAGAAAGAAGAATGGAACTGGAGGAATCAATTTGCCTGACTTCAGGCTCTACTACAAAGCCACAGTCATCAAAACAGTATGGTACTGGCACAAAGACAGACATATAGATCAATGGAACAAAATAGAAAGCCCAGAGATAAATCCACACACATATGGACACCTTATCTTTGATAAAGGAGGCAAGAATATACAATGGAGTAAAGACAATCTCTTTAACAAGTGGTGCTGGGAAAACTGGTCAACCACTTGTAAAAGAATGAAACTAGATCACTTTCTAACACCGCACACAAAAATAAACTCAAAATGGATTAAAGATCTAAATGTAAGACCAGAAACTATAAGACTCCTAGAGGAGAACATAGGCAAAACACTCTCAGACATAAATCACAGTAGGATCCTCTATGATCCACCTCCCAGAATACTGGAAATAAAAGCAAAAATAAACAAATGGGATCTAATTAAAATTAAAAGCTTCTGGACAACAAAGGAAACTATAAACAAGGTGAAAAGACAGCCTTCTGAATGGGAGAAAATAATAGCAAATGAAGCAACTGACAAACAACTAATCTCAAAAATATACAAGCAACTTATGCATCTCAATTCCAGAAAAATAAATGACCCAATCAAAAAATGGGCCAAAGAACTAAATAGACATTTCTCCAAAGAAGATATACGGATGGCTAACAAACACATGAAAAGATGCTCAACATCACTCATTATCAGAGAAATGCAAATCAAAACCACAATGAGGTACCACTTCACACCAGTCAGAATGGCAGCGATCCAAAAATCTGCAAGCAATAAATGCTGGAGAGGGTGTGGAGAAAAGGGAACCCTCCTACACTGTTGGTGGGAATGCAAACTAGTACAGCCACTATGGAGAACAGTGTGGAGATTCCTTTAAAAATTGCAAATAGAACTACCTTATGACCCAGCAATCCCACTGCTGGGCATACACACCGAGGAAACCAGAAATGAAGGAGACACATGTACCCCAATGTTCATCGCAGCACTGTTTATAATAGCCAGGACATGGGAAACAACCTAGATGTCCATCAGCAGATGAATGGATAAGAAAGCAGTGGTACATATACACAATGGAGTATTACTCAGCCGTTAAAAAGAATTCATTTGAATCAGTTCTGATGAGATGGATGAAACTGGAGCCAATTATACAGAGTGAAGTAAGCCAGAAAGAAAAACACCAATACAGTATACTAACACATATATATGGAATCTAGAAAGATGGCAATGACAACCCTGTATGCAAGACAGGAAAAAAGACACAGCTGTGTATAATGGACTTTTGGACTCAGAGGGAGAGGGAGAGGGTGGGATGATTTTGGAGAATGGCATTCTATCATGTATACTATCATGTAAGAATTGAATCGCCAGTCCATGTCTGATGCAGGATACAGCATGCTTGGGGTTGGTGCATGGGGATGACCCACTGAGATGTTATGGGGAGGGAGGTGGGAGGGGGGTTCATGTTTGGGAACGCATGTAAGAATTAAAGATTTTAAAATTAAAAAATAAATAAATAAATAAATAAATAAAAAAGAAAGTGAAGTCACTCAGTCGTGTCTGACTCCTAGCGACCCCATGGACTGCAGCCCACCAGGCTCCGCCGTCCATGGGATTTTCCAGGCAAGAGTACTGGAGTGGGGTGCCATCGCCTTCTCCACTCCAAATGAGAGTTCCAAGAGCTTCGGGGGCAGCCATGTGCCCAACTCCTCAGCAAAAATGCATTCCCTTTGCCTCTGCCACGCGTCCACGACCCGTGGGTGTCTCTATTGCACAACTAGGGTCAAGCCAGGAGCAAAGGAGGGATGAGCATCCCTACCCGCCACCCGGCTGAAGCCACAGGGAAGCGCATCCCAGCTCCAGGACCGCCACCCCTAACCTCTTCCCCCGGTGGCTTCTACCAGCGCGGCAGGCACCAGTGACAGGAAATATTAGATAAACACATGCTTATTTGAAACACCCTGTTATCAGGGTTTGCAATGTCTTTCAAGTTTTACTCAGAGATCTCACTGATCTGAGTAGTCATGAAAAAAAAAAAGTGCATCATTTAAAAAATAACTTTGGGCTTCCCTCATAGCTCAGTCGGTAAAGAATCTGCCTGCAATGCAGGAGACCTGGGTTTGATTTTTGGGTCGGGAAGATTCTCTGGAGAAGGAAATGGCAACCCACTCCAATATTCTTGCCTGGAGAATCCTATGGACAGAGGAGCCAGGCAGGCTACAGTCCATGGGGTCACAAGAGCCAGACACGACTTAGTAACTAAACCACCACCAAAAACTAACTTTAGGTAATTTATTATAGTCTAGAATCTACCATCAGTTGTTAACCTTTGTGTCAGCAAAGGTTAGCATTTTGGTGGTCAATGATGATGTCTGTGCTTGTGATACTTGCTTTTGTATGACATAAATGATGTCTTCCTCTTGTTTTCTACCAAAGGGATATAAGATTTCAGCTCATAAATTTGTTAGTTTGTTCAATTCATAAAAAACAGAAGCAAGTTTCTGGTTGAATACTTCATTATTTCATATTTTATAATAATGAGAAATGTAATTTATACAAGGTAAAAAATTTAACATTCCATAATCTATTGATTTATTGAGGAGTATTTCCCAGGTTAAGCCAAGAATGGGCTAACCTGCAAGGAAAAGTTTATACAAGGTACTTTTAAATTAATTAGATTGCATAAGATAGGAAGTTGCCCAGTTAGAGATTTCTATAATTTCCCTAGGAAAAGTCTCTCTAATTGTTAGCCTCTCACTGATCTGGGGAATGTCACCTTTCATGACTAACGTTTTCCTGCTTTTCACTGCCACTTATGACAATGGTATACATAGTTCAGCCAGATTCTCCTTTTCTTTCCTACTCTACAATCTAAATATTCATTGAACCTATTACAAAGGCAATCATTTGGTAGAAATCTTAATTGCCACAATAGGTAGAAACTATCAATGAACATATCATGATATATACACTGAACAAACAGACGGAATGAAAGCATGCTGTTCCAATAAAATTTTCTTTCAGAATTACTTCTAAAATGATGTATGCCTACAACTATAAGTGCATATATTCAAGTACTTAAGAATGGTACAATTTATAGACGAAGGCAATATAATCCCGTGAATAGAACAGAATTTGTAGTTAGACAGCCAAGTGTTCAAATCTTGCCCTTAAATGACATTTTTAGCACATGAACCTAGACATAAATCTAGAACTAGCATTTCAATTATCAATACCACTCTCTTCCATTATCTGCAAACAGAGACCTAGGGGGTTACCACTTTACCAAGAGTCCTCCACATAGTAATATTGCCATTACGTTATTATTATTACAGTATGTGCTAAATTTTCCCTCCTCATTATTCTAAAACAGTTTGTACATATCTCTAGTTTAGTTCTTATCTTATTGCTATGTCTCTCCCTTCTCTCTGGAATAAATATGGAACATAATAGAGGTGAATTGAAATATTTGCTAAGTGAATGAATAATAAGGTATGAAGCAATGTTAATCTGTTTATATATATATCAAATATGAATAATATTGTTTTATATTGACTATAAAGGTGCAAACAAAAGCAAAAAAATTTCTATATCTGAATATATTTTTATTTAAATGAAATATAAAACTGGCATACAAATAAAAATCAAATACTATTTAGGTTTAGTACTGTCATATGATTATAATTAAATACATTTAGTATCATATATTAAAATGATTCACTCTGTTATTTGATAACTTTAAGCATTTAAAAACACGATAGAAAATGGCTTTAAAAATATAGTTGGTGCCAGTACATATATACAGACAGCTTGATAAAGTAGACAGAAAATTACCATTGAAGTAAGGATGATTCAGGTTCAAATCGAATCTTTTAAGTTTGACATATAAGAGAATGGAGATGGAGTACAGAAGAAAGGCATACCAAGAGACAATGAGGGAAGTTTGATGCAAACTTGAATTGGAGAAAAAATGGAGGAAAAATTAGCAAGAGAGATGAAACGAAGGCACGATTGAACTAAAGATATGGAGACAGTGAAGTAGTAGAAAAATGGCAAAAACAAGGAAAGAAACCTTTTCTCTTTTCATGTAGAACTACTGTGGGTGGCCAACTAGCCTTTGTAAAGAGGGTTCACACAATATAATTCAAAGGCTAAGTCAATTTATGGTGCTTTTGACCCCATCTGGAAAGTGATGGTGAGATATAAGTAAGACAAAAACAGCTGGATTTGCTGTAACAAAGAGTGGGTTTTGGAAGGTTGGTTTTTTGTTTGTTTTGGCAGATATTATAGTCTTTAAATATGCAGAAGGGAAGATCGAGGAATTGCACGAGAGGAAGAAAGAAAAACCGCAGGGAGAGGAAGAAATTTTGAGGCGGGGAGAGAGGAGAGCCGTGTGGGTATGTGAAGTCTTCTGTCACACTAGAACATAGATTCTGTATGTCCACACTTGGGTGAGTGATGTTCGGGGAGCCTCTCGGGGGACAGGAACTGAGACCCACACCTGGGATGATGATGTAGAACATCAGGCCAGCAAAGCAAGGATTGTGTGACAAGCCATAACGGAGCAAATGTAACTAGCGGCCATTATGTAAGACCCTATTCCACCGCAGCTGGGATAGATGTCCAGTCAATTATACTGAGCAAATCTAAAAAGATAGGCACCTGGGTTGACATCCAGCTTAAAGTGATTTGAGATAGGTACACATAGTAAAATACTCAAGTAGTGCGAGTCAGCTATTGCTAGAAATGAACCACTTATTCAAACAACAAAAGAAAGCTGATGTCTAAGAAGGGTTAAAGCTTATTTTGTTCTTAACTATTTGAATAGGAATTATTAGTATCCTAATTACCCCGAGGGAACATTTCATGCAAAGATGGGTTCGATAAAGGACAGAAATGGTATGGACCTAACAGAAGCAGAAGATATTAAGAAGAGGTGGCAAGAATACACAGAAGACCTGTACAAAAAAGATCTTCATGACCCAGATAATCATGATGGTGTGATCACTCATCTAGAGCCAGACAACCTGGAATGTGAAGTCAAGTGGGCCTTAGAAAGCATCACTATGAACAAAGCTATAGTGGAGGTGATGGAATTCCAGTTGAGCTATTTCAAATCCTGAAAGATGATGCTGTGAAAGTGCTGCACTCAATATGCCAGCAAATTTGGAAAACTCAGCAGTGGCCATAGGACTGGAAAAGGTCAGTTTTCATTCCAATCCCAAAGAAAGGCAATGCCAAAGAATGCTCAAACCACTGCACAACTGCACTCATCTCACACGCTAGTAAAGTAATGCTCAAAATTCTCCAAGGCAGGCTTTAGCAATACGTGAACCATGAACTTCCTGATGTTTAAGCTGGTTTTAGAAAAGGCAGAGGAACCAGAGATCAAATTGCCAACATCTGCTGGATCATCGAGAAAGCAAGAGAGTTCCAGAAAAACATCTACTTCTGCTTTATTGACTATGACAAAGCCTTTGACTGTGTAGATCACAATAAACTGGAAAATTCTGAAAGAGATGGGAATACCAGACCACCTGACCTGCCTCTTAAGAAATCTGTATGCAGGTCAGGAAGCAACAGTTAGAACTGGACATGGAACAACAGACTGGTTCCGAATAGGAAAAGGAGTACGTCAAGGCTATATATTGTCACCTTGCTTATTTAACTTATATGCAGAGTACATCATGAGAAACGCTGTACTGGAAGAAACACAAGCTGGAATCAAGATTTCTGGGACAAATATCAATAACCTCAGATATGCAGGTGACACCACCCTTATGGCAGAAAGTGAAGAGGAACTAAAAAGCCTCTTGATGAAAGTGAAAGAGGAGAGTGAAAAAGTTGGCTTAAAGCTCAACATTCAGAAAACGAAGATTATGGCATCCGGTCCCATCACTTCATGGGAAATAGATGGGGGAACAAGGGAAACATTGTCAGACTTTATTTTGGGGGGCTCCAAAATCACGGCAGATGGTGATTGCAGCCATGAAATTAAAAGACACTTACTCCTTGGAAGAAAAGTTATGACCAACCTAGATAGCATATTCAAAAGCAGAGACATTACTTTGCCGACTAAGGTCCGTCTAGTCAAGGCTATGGTTTTTCCAGTAGTCATGTATGGATGTGAGAGTTGGACTGTGAAGAAGGCTGAGCGTGGAAGAATTGCTGCTTTTGAACTGTGGTGTTGGAGAAGACTCTTGAGAGTCCCTTGCACTGCAAGGAGATCCAACCAGTCCATCCTGAAGATCAGCTCTGGGATTTCTTTGGAAGGAATGATGCTAAAGCTGAAACTCCAGTACTTTGGCCACCTCATGCAAAGAGCTGACTCATTGGAAAAGACTCTGATGCTGGGAGGGGTTGTGGGCAGGAGGAGAAGGGGACGACCCAGGATGAGATGGCTGGATGGCATCACGGACTCAATGGATGTGAGTCTGAGTGAACTCCGGGAGTTGGTGATGGACAGGGAGGCCTGGTGTGCTGTGATTCATGGGGTCGCAAAGAGTCGGACATGACTGAGCGACTGAACTGAACTGAACTGAACTGAATTATCCCTCCAAATCTTTTAACCAGCTAAACTTTTCTAATCTTTTTTTTTTTTTTTTTGCTCAAGGACCCAGCCTTAGTCACGGCAAGAGTAGTGAGGATGATCCAGGTCTATGCTACATCAGCAAAGACTGCCCTGACTCAAGTAGATAGCTGGTACTTCATCCACTAGTGAATTCAGTTTTCAGAAGTAGTTCACCATCTGCCCCTTTCCTAAAGGTAACACATAGGGGGTTCCTAGTCTACTTATTTTGAAATATCATGCAAACATATCTGTAGGTAATTTTGGAGGCACAATCTATTTTAATATGTTTACCTGCTTCATGCTGTTTAAACAAACTGGACTTAGTACAGTTCTTCTATGCATCAATGATAATCCACAATGGACTAAACTCGAATAATAGCAAAGTTTAGTTTTCTGAAACCTTAACCGTTAATCCAGTTTTAACTGATTGTCCAGAAATTGTCAAGGGAGCTGAATTAGAAGAAACAGTAGTTAACATATTTCCATTTTAATAAGTATTTAATTGAAGTGTTCACTGTATACTGAAAAAGCACAAGTCACAATTACCATAAAGGGAATTGACTCATTTGCCATCTCTCTCTATATATTAGCATATAGCTTATATAAATTCATCTTCTGGGATACAACAAAAAGGAAACTTTGTTTTGTCTCCGAGTACTGCTAAAATATATTTGGTGAGGTAAGTTTAGATTTTTCCCTTGCCCTCTGATAAAACCTGGGACTACAGACTCTCCACAATCATATCTTTCGGGTCATTTGGACATTAAAATATTTTCAGTACTTTAAGCTATAAACACAGTCTCAACATGGAGGCTCAAATTTTACAGTCCCAGAAAATGATCAAAGCTGTGAACTTACTTTAACATCTGGCCCTTTCCTCTCCTCACAGCCAGGGTCATACATAGCAGGGAAGATGCTTCCTTTTCTCTCTCTCTTCTCAGAGGATGTCCTTCCTGAGCTGGAACTGCCTGGTTCGCACCTCGCCACATTCGCGCTCAGGGAGCCGGCCGTGGAGAGAAGGGACCGGCCTTCCGTGGCAGTGGTTGTGTGTGATTGTCTCTCACGGCAGTCCTGGTCATTCAGAGGCCCCTGTCCCCAGCCTGCTCCTGCGGCGATGCCTACAGAGCTGCGATGTCCCTGCTTCTCCAGGTGAGCCTTCTTCCCACAGCCCAAGTGTTTCGTGCAGTCCATACTCACGTCCATCGAGTCAGTGATGCTATCCAGCCATCTCATCCTCTGTCGTCCCCTTCTCCTCCTGTCCCCAATCCCTCCCAGCATCAGAGTCTTTTCCAATGAGTCAACTCTTCGCATGAGGTGGCCAAAATGCTGGAGTTTCAGCTTTAGCATCATTCCTTTCAAAGAAATCCCAGGGCTGATCTCCTTCAGAATGGACTGGTTGGATCTCCTTGCAGTCCAAGGGACTCTCAAGAGTCTTCTCCAACACCACAGTTCAAAAGCATCAATTCTTTGGTGCTCAGCTTTCTTCACAGTCCAACTCTCACATCCATACATGACCAGTGGAAAAACCATAGCCTTGACTAGACAGACCTTTGTTGGCAAAATAATGTCTCTGCTTTTGAATATGCTATCTAGGTTGGTCACAATTTTGCTTTCAAGGAATAAGCGTCTTTTAATGTCATGGCTGCAATCACCATCTGCCATGATTTTGGAGCCCCCAAAAATAAAGTCTGACACTGTTTCCACTGTTCCCCCATCTATTTCCCATGAAGTGATGGGACCGGATGCCATGATCTTCATTTTCTGAATGTTGAGATTTAAGCAAACTTTTTCACTCTTCTCTTTCACTTTCATCAAGAGGCTTTTTAGTTCCTCTTCACTTTCTGCCATAAGGGTGGTGTCACTTGCATATCTGAGGTTATTGATATTTCTCCCAGCAATCTTGATTCCAGCTTGTGCTTCTTCCACAGCGTTTCTCATGATGTACACTGCATATAAGTTAAGTAAGCAGGGTGACAATATACAGCCTTGACGTACTCCTTTTCCTATTCGGAACCAGTCTGTTGTTCCATGTCCAGTTCTAACTGTTGCTTCCTAACCTGCACACAGATTTCTCAAGAGGCAGATCAGGTGGTCTAGTATTCCCATCTTTGTTTAAAAATTGAGGGCATTAAAACTTTGGCTTTCTGAATCACTCAGACTCTAGTCAAAAAACAGAAACCACATTTGCTATTTCAAACTAAACAAATTTCATACATGAGATACAATATAAAGTTTTGGAACCTCTAAAAGAACCAAAATGAGAGAGGCATGCTAGAGGAATAGAAATGATGACAGAATATTACCCTGAAATCAGAAAGCCACATATGTCCTTGAGTGGGAGCCAGGATTCTGTGCCTTTGCTGTGTGGTTGTAGGTGCAGTGGAATCAGCTGCTGTTCAGTTGCCAAGTCATGTCTGACCCTTTGCGACCTCATGGACAGTATCCTTGCCAGGAGCCTCTGACCATGGGATACGTCAAGAATACTGAAGTGGGCTGTCATTTCCTTCTCCAGGGGATCTTCCCCACCCAGGGACTGAACCCTTTTCTCTTGTGTCTCCTACACTGAGAGGCGGATTTTACTTATTTATTTGCTTATTGCCTGTCTCCCCAACTAGAATGTGAGTTTAATGAGGGATTTGTCTGTTTGTTTCAGTATATCTTGTTGAGGGCTTTATCTTCATTGTTCAGAATGATGGACTGCAATAAGAAGATTCTTAATAACTGTTTAATGATTAAAAAGCTCAGTATTTAATTATAGGTGTGTTTCTAGACTTTATGTTCTATGCAATGATTTTACCTGTCCTAATTTGTAACAGTGCTGTGGTTTATAAATTACTGTTATCTCTGTAGTGGACTTTAATATCTGGAATTTCAAACATCTTTTTAAAAATAAACTTTTATTTCAGAATAATTTTAGATTTACAGAACACTTGTGAAGTTAGTGCATTAGGGTTGCTAAACACCCTACTTCCAGTTTAATGATATTAATATTTTTACATTGGTATAGAATCTTATGTTATTATTATCTAAAGTTATGTCTTGAGTTTTTATCTAGTGCCCTTTTATTTTTTTGAATGAGAAATCACTCCATGATACCACATTGCATTTATCTCATTTCTTTGGCTCTTCTTGGCTATGTAAGTTAACAGACTTCTGTTTTCTTTTTAAATTTTACTTTACAATACTATATTGGTTTTCCCATGCATCAACATGAATCTGCCATGGGTGTACATGAGTTCCCAATCCTGAATGCTCCTCCCACTTGTTTGTGTTCTCGATGACTGTAGTGAACTGAATGTTTGTGTTCCCTCAAATTTACGTTTTGAATTCTTAACTTCCAGTGGGAGTGTATTAAGAAGTGGGGTATTTTGCAAGTCATTAAATCATTTTAATGTGCTCTCATGAATGGAATTAATGCCTTGTAAAAGAAACCTAGGATCCCTTAATCCTTGTAAGGACACAGTGAAAAGAGAGCAATCCATGAAACAGGAAGTGAACTCTCAGATATTAAGTCTACTGGAGTCTTGATCTTGGACATCCCAGCCTTTAGAACTGAGAGAAATTTCTGTTGTTTACAAGCTAGCCAGTCAGTGGTATTTTTATTACAGCTGCTGAAGATGGATTAAGACAGTTAACATCACAGTTTTGAGGAATGTTGGTCGGGTACTTTGTAGACTTTTTCTCTATTTAAAATATTTTTGATGTTTTTCTCATGATTAGACTGGAGTTATGAGTTTTTGGAAGAAAAATCATGGAGGAAAAGTGCTCTTCTCATTATATACCACGGGGCCTCGATATCTGTATGACATCATTCCTGATATCAGTCTTGATCACTTGGTGAGGTGGTGTTTGTTCAGTTCAGTTCAGTTCAGTTGCTAAGTCGTGTCTGACTCTTTGCGACCCCATGGACCACAGCACACCAGGCCTCCCTTTTCACCACCAACTCGCAGAGCTTACTCAAACTCATGTCCATTGAGTCAGTGACACCACCCAAAAATCTCATCCTCTGTCATCCACTTCTCCTCTTTCCTTCAATCTTTCCCAGTATCAGGGTCTTTTCAGATGAGTCAGCTCTTCTCATCAGGTGGCCAAAATATTGGAGTTTCAGCTTCAGCATCAGTCCTTCCAATGAATATTCAGGACTGATTTCCTTTAGGATGGACTGGTTGGATATCCTTGCAGTCCAAGGGATTCTCAAGAGTCTTCTCCAACACCACAGTTCAAAAGCATCAATTCTTCCACACTCAGCTTTCTTCAAAGTCCAACTCTCACATCCATACATGACCACAGGAAAAACTATAGCCTTGACTAGATGGACCTTTGTTGGCAAAGTAATATCTCTGCTTTTTAATGTACTGTCTAGGTTGGTCATAACTTTTCTTCCAAGGAGTAAGTGTCTTTTTATTTCATGGCTGCAGTCACCATCTACAGTGATTTTGGAGCCCCCAAAATAAAGTCTGACAATGTTTCCACTGTTTCCCCATCTACTTGCCATGAGTAATGGGACAGATGCCATGATTTTCGTTTTCTGAATGTTGAGCTTTAAGCCAACTTTTTCACTCTCCACTTTCACTTTCATCAAGAAGCTCTTTAGTTCTTCTTCATTTTCTGCCATAAGGGTGGTGTCATTTGCATATCTGAGGTTATTGATATTTCTCCCAGCAATCTTGATTAAAGCTTATGCTTCATCCAAACCAGCATTTCTCATGATGTACTCTGCTATAAGTTAAATAAGCAAGGTGACAATATGCAGCCTTGATGTACTCCTTTTCCTATTTGGAACCAGTCTGTTGTTCCATGTCCATTTCTAACTGTTGTTTCCTGACCTGCATACAGATTTCTCAAGAGGCAGGTCAGGTGGTCTGGTATTCCCATCTCTTTCAGAATTTTCCACAGTTTATTGTGATCCACACAGTCAAAGGCTTTGGCATAGTCAATAAAGCAGAAATAGATGTTTTTTCTGGAACTCTCTTGCTTTTTTGACGATCCAGTGGATGTCGGCAATTTGATCTCTGGTTCCTCTGCCTTTTCTAAAACCAGCTTGAACATCAGGAAGTTCATGGTTCATGTATTGCTGAAGCCTGGCTTGGAGAATTTTGAGCATTACTTTACTAGCATGTGAGATAAGTGCAATTGTGCAGTTTAAGCATTCTTTGGCATTGCCTTTCTTTGGGATTGGAATGAAAACTGACCTTTTCCAGTCCTGTGGCCACTGCTGAGTTTTCCAAATTTGCTGGCATATTGAGTGCAGCACTTTCACAGCATCATCTTTCAGGATTTGAAATAGCTCAACTGGAACTCCATCACCTCCATTAGCTTTGTTCATAGTGATGCTTTCTAAGGCCCACTTGACTTCACATTCCAGGATGTTTGGCTCTGGATGAGTGATCACACCATCATGATTATCTGGGTCATGAAGATCTTTTTTTGTACAGGTCTTCTGTGTATTCTTGCCACCTCTTCTTCATATCTTTTGCTTCTGTTAGGTCCCTACCATTTCTGTCCTTTATTGAGCGCATCTTTGCATGACATGTTCCCTTGATATCTCTAATTTTCTTGACAAGATCTCTAGACTTTCCCATTCTATTGTTTTCCTCCATTTCTTTGCACTGATCACCAAGGCTTTCTTATCTCTCCTTGTTATTCTTTGGAACTCTGCATTCAAATGGGTACATCTTTCCTTTTTTCTTTTGTTTTTCACTTCTCTTCTTTTGTCAGCCATTTGTATGGCCTTCTCAGACAGCCATTTTGCTTTTCTGCATTTGTTTTTCTTGGGGATGGTCTTGATCCCTGTCTCCTGTACAATGTCATGAACCTCCGTCCATAGTTCATCAGGCAGTCTGATGTGTTTGTTAGGTTTCTCCAAGTAAAGATCCTCTTTTTTATCCTCTTTCTATAGTATATGCTTTGGAAGAAAGTCACTGTTCAGCTGCCACTGAAGAAGTAGGGAGCTGTGCCCTTCTTACTTGAGGATGGAGTATATATGTAAATTGCTTGGAATTCTTATTCATGGGAGACTTGTCTATTCTCTCACATTCGTTTATTTACCCAATCATTTATTTATGTATGTATGAGTGCTTGGATATTTTTTTATGCTGCTCTGCTTATTTTAATGCTTAAATTGTTATAGCTTTGACCATTGGAGCATATTATACCGCCTCCTACTTCCTTTTGACATAGCCCATGACTGTGTTTTAGGGTTTTTTGAGCACTGTCTTATTTTCTGGCACTAAAAATGTTTTAGGCTGATCATATATGTGTGAGTGCGTGTGTGTGAGTGTGTGTGTGTCTGTGTGTGTGTGCATGTATGTATTTTCTACCCTAGTCCAAGTGGGCACTAGGGCTCAAATATCTTTCATTCACTCATTTCTCAATAATTTCTGTGTACTTTGTTTCAGCATCCATATGGATGTTGATATTATTTCAGGTAAGAAAATGTTATATTTCTCTTCATATTCATTCAACATTTTCCTTGTTAAGTTTCCTCTCATTAAAAAATAGTATTGCTACTATGATTGGTTCTTTTCTTCCGTTTATATAACTTGTCTTTGTTATATTTAATTCATAAATGAAAATTTATTAAACTTAAATGTTCTAATACACTTTCCACATTATTCTTTGACTAAATAATTATAATTTTGTAAACTACTTTTAGGTTTTACCTCCTATTTTATAACACTTATATTTATTTATTTATGGTGACAAAACTTCTAAGAAATATTAAATATAATAGTGAGATTATTTTCTTATTTGTGCTTCAGTTTTAATAAGAAGAAGATTCTAAAATAAAGGCAATCCTTGATTCGGTGATAGAATCTTGTCAGTTCAGTTTAGTCACTAAGTCGTGTCTGACTCTTTGAGACCCCATGGACTGCAGCATGTCAGGCTTCCCTGTCCATCACCAGCTCCTGGAGTTTACTGAAACTCATGTCCACCAAGTTGGTGATGCCGTTCAACCATTTCATCCTCTGTTGTCCCCTTGTCCTCCCACCTTCAACCTTTTCCAGCATCAGGGTCTTTTTTAATATGCTGTCTAGGTTGATCATAGCTTTTCTTCCAAGGAGCAAGCGTCTTTTAATTTCATGGATGAAGTTACCATCTGCAGTGATTTTGGAACCCAAGAAAATAAAGTGTCACTCTTTCCATCATTTCCCTATCTATCTGCTCTGAAGTGATGGGATCAGATGCCATGACCTTTGTTTTCTGAATGTTGAGTTTTCAGACAGCTTTTTCTTTCTCCTCTTTCACTTTTATCAAGAGGCTCTTTAGTTCCTCTTCACTTTTTGCCATGAGGGTGGTGTCATCTGCATATCAGAGGTTATTGATATTTCTTCCGGCAGTCTTGATTCTGGATTGTGCTTCACATGCAGTCTTGACATACTCCTTTCCTAGTTTGGAACCAGTCCACAGTTCCATGTCGGTTCTAACTGTTGCTTCTTGACCTGTATACAGATTTCTCAAGAGGCAGTTAAGGTGGTCTGGTATTCCCATCCGGTAGGAATACCAGAATCTTATCAGTCTATGGTAAAAAACTGGGATTTATGCAACAATGGATACTTCAAATGTAATTCTGATAATATTTTGGGAATTTTAAGAACTCACTCTGGAAGAAAAAAAGTCAAAATGAAGAGGACCTACTCTAGGTAAATTGATACCTCAAAAACTTAATTGCACTCATTACAGCTCTAAACCACACACTGGTTTTCATCAGGATGTTTCTATATATTTCATGTATTTAAAAATAACTATTTATAATCATTAAGTTTATCTTTCTTTTTAAGAAGAAAGGATGCCTTGTCATCCAAATGTGTATTTGGTGAAACACAGTGAATAAGCAAGTACAGGACATCAGACAGGTTTACCAGATTTTTAAATGAAATTATACAGTTTCTGACATTTCCCCCTAAAACTGTAGTTAAATATACAACTTCATTATTTCTGTCAATGCTTAAATACCTTGATTACTTTTTGAAAATTATTTGGACATTGATAGCTCTGCAAAATACTTCTCCCTTCCCAAACCCTCATCTTTTCCACATGTCCTCCCCTAAGAAACAAAATACTCTTCCTTTTGCCCATTCCAATCTAATTTTTAAAAAGATGTAAGATTCAAAATCAAATACCACTTTTCTTTCCCAGAGTTCATTAATAATTTTAAATCACAATGCACATGCTCAATGGCATTTCTTTTTTAAAAATTAGCTTATCTGACTATTTTATGAGGGAAAAAAAATCAATTCAAGGCTTTTGAATGGGGCTGGGAGTGCAGATCCGAGGAGCAGGGCTGGGTCCTGGGTGGGGTGAGGAGCCTGCCCCCGCATTGGTTTCTCAGTGATGAACATGAGTGTCCACCGGACAACTTCTTGAAATAAGTTAACAGTATCTGTTTACTGTATATATATATATATATATATATATATATAATATATATATATATATATATTTCTTAAATAGATTGTGAAATATTGTTTTTATTTAAAAACGGAGTTTGTATCACCTGTTTGTTTCTCCCTTAGAAAGAGGTCAAGTAAAGGCATGATGATTCTACAGATTTTTAAGAAAGACATCTATTTTTTTTCCCAAAGAAATTTTAGTTTCTGATGGTTTAAAGTGTGGAAGAATGGATAACATCAAGTATATATATTGTAATAAAAGGTAATTATTGCTGACTTGGTCATTATGTTATTGAATGACTGTTGATTTGCAATTGCCACGTGGCTGAAGGAGGCTATACCAACAAGATTACTTTACACTTAACAGAAATGCTGAATATTGCAGAGGAAGAATCTGAAGTATGAGTGGAAAGTAGATAGGATTTTATTTTTGACAATGTAAACTTATCACAATTGATTGCTGTTTAATTCTACTCTTAATGCTGATCCATGAATAAACTTTAAAAGTTCATCTTCCTAAAGAAAGATTATTTTAAAGCTTGTATAAATATTATGATATATTCTATACAAAGGCTTATAAGTAACAGTCACATCAAGTGAATGCCATCAGAATAGTCTTAAAGTTCCATTATTTTCTACATATCAAAATTTTACAACTTTTTCCTATGTTAACAATTCCCCAACAACCTGAGAATTGTAGGAACCAGGAACTGTTCAAGGAGAAGGTTAATTCTTCATGAACACAGTAGCTCTGTTTGTCACTCCAGCCTCCAAAAATTACCCAAAGGCATTTTTGTCTGAAGCTAGGGTGCCTTTAAGGGATTTGCGCAGTCTCCAAGCAATGGAGTGAAGATGTGATTAATAAAAGAACTGTAAAACAGGGGCTGGCAAGTTTTCTATAAAGGACCATATTGTAAATATTTTAGGCTTTGTGGGCCGTACAATCTCTCACAAAAACTCAACTCTGCCATTGTAGCCTGAAAGAACCAATAGAATAATACACAAATTAATGAATGTAGCTATGCCCGATGCTGGGAAAGATTGAGGGCAGGAGGAGAAGGGAGAGACAGAGGATGAGATGGTTGGATGGCATCACCGACTCAATGGACATGAGTCTGAGCAAGCTCCAGGACATAGTGAAGGACAGGGAAGCCTGGTGTGCTGCAGTCCATGGGGTCACAAAGAGTTGGACGTGACTTAGCGACTGAAGAGAAACAATGCTTCAATAAAACATTTTTATACACTGAAATTTGAATTTCATATAATTCTCATGTGTCACAAATATTATTCTGCTTTTGAGTTTTTTTTTAAATCTTCTAAAATGTGAAAACCATTCTTAGCTTAGAGACTATACACAAGCATGAAGCAGGCAAAGTCTGTTTCTTAGCCATTTGTTTCCGCTGGCCATCATTTACTGATCCCTGATAGAAACACTTGAATGCTGTCAGAATTTGTCCAGTAATTGAGCAATTGATGAAATTAAGCCATCATCTCTTTCAAAACATACCGTATTTCTAGTTCCTGGGTAGTGTTATCATATTGGTCTTCCAAATATGTTTTGCCTTTTCTTGGAAACATTATTTTTGGAAACTTTTGATTAGACTAAAGAAGTAGATTATTTTTAGAATTCCTGGACAAAATATATACCTTACTTTCTTTTGGTGAGGAAAGAAGTCTTTGTTTGTGACAAGGATATCTCTTGCTTTTCCCCAGACTATGGATTTTTTTAACTAGGAGGGGTACATACAGCATTTCCATGAACATGTCTCATTTGCATACATATTATCATATATGGATGCACATATATGCCACTATGCTATAGATGAGTGAACTCCGGGGGTTGGTGATGGACAGGGAGGCCTGGCGTGCTGCGGTTCATGGGGTCACGAAGAGTTGGACACGACTGAGCGACTGAACTGAACTGAACTGAAGTGATGCTATAGATGAACATAATATTCTATATACAGTTAAAGTAGAACATGTAAGGCAAAACAATCTACTGAGGGTCAGTCTTTCCTTTAGGTCTTTACTTTGGCGAATGCATGATTTGAAAGCTAAAGCTTACGAAGAATGAATGAGCTGGAAAAATAAAAGTAAGATGAGTAGAAACACAGAATTTATTTTGAATAACTTGAGAGGTTTTCTAACAACGTGATGGGCTGACCCAAAGCACTGAGACAGCTCTCCGGTAATTGAAACTGGAACTGTCTTATTGAAAGCAACAAATTATCTATGACTTGTAAAATGCAAATTGTTCATTCGATGCTGGCCATTATAGAAAAGATTTAGATGTTGGCAAGAGAGTGTGCTGCTATGTTTATTTTATTTCAGATTTACAGCATGAAATGCACATTCTGAATATTCAGGCCCAATACAGTATCATCAAAAAAAAAATATGAACCATTTAACACTGGTTGAAGAATTATTTTTCACATTGGATATAGTTTTGGCTTGTTTAACATATGCCTGGGGCTTATGTTCAATAGTTTGTATTTAAATATGTGTTTTACTGTGTATATTCAGGCGCATTGTGTATAGTGAATAACAATTCTAAAATGTACAGTGCCATGCAAAATCCATGACTTAATATAATTGACCTGAAAGCAGTAATTCTACGTTTCTCTCTCAAGCTGGTCAGCAGAGGACAGGATGGGAATGTCTATTGAGATGTTTTAATCAGTGTACTTTCTCCACCCAAAATTGTTGTTGGATGGAGTCCAGAATGACTTTCTTTGTCTTCCTCATATTTATCAAATGTTAGAGTAAAATAAAAGAGCAAAAAATGACTTGTCATAAATGGAAAGCCTTAAAATTAACTATGTTTGTCATTCTCAGTTTTTTTCTAAGACCTCACATTTGGCTACAGATATGCAGAGTGGTTTCCATCTTTTCAAGACACAATGAAATACATTGTTCATTGGGCCAGTTGGCCTGCCAAAATTCCTTGGCAAAAGGAAGCTTCTGGCCAACTAACTGCGGTATAATAAATGATCTGACCAGATTGTCAATGAATTGAGATCTGAAGTTAGAGCCACTTTGGGGATGGAGAAATTAGTTACTTCTCTTCAACTCTTGCCCCTAAAAGTATGAAAGCTCTGAAAAGTATACCACACATATCCAGAGAAATAATACTGTATCAACTGATAATGTGTTTCTCATTAGTCTAATGCTACAAATTACTTATTTATTTTTGAGACATTTCATTATATATTTTTTATGTCTGATTTTAAATATAGCATATGTTCATTTGGATAATGGGGCACAGTTTAAAGAAAAAATAACAGCTATTTATAATTACACTACCCACTCATATCTACCACTTTATAATACTATAACATTTTTGATACTTAAGAGTTGTTTTTTTCTGAATTTGTGGATTATGTGTTGTATGTATTACATTGTAGTTACTTTTAATAGCTTCAATTATAGCATGAGTAATTCACCAAGTAAATAAATCGTCATAATACTACTTAAAAATTTTAGAGTATTCAAGCACAACAATAATACTTGGCCATTTAATCTATCTACTTGTCATTTAATCTATCTACTTGTCAATATCTTCACAACATCAATATAAATTGTTTTAATATCTATCATTGCTTCATTTTCCATATCTATTTTGTAAGATAACATGATCTATAAACCTGACATCTATGTTAAATTGTTGCCTTCAAAGGTTTTGTAGCTACTGTCCAGGTAAATTTATTTTTTTTAAATGCCAACCTCTATGAAGGAACTTTCAAAATCTTTGATGGCCTCCACTGAGAGTCTGCATAAATTCAGTAGGGGCTGAGCTAATATTTGAGTTATATGAATTTTTTGTGTTGATTACAATATCCTATTGATGTGGACTTCCTATGCTTGAGCATGTTTTTTTCATGCACTCTCTTCATTACAGTGTTCTTAAGTTCTGTTCTATCTTTGGTAAGAAAACTTATTCACATAAGTTGAATTTTGTTAGTGTCTGGTAATCTCTGGATGATGGTCTTCTATGAACACAAGCCAGCCACTCGTCCATATGCCCATCCCCAAATTTCTTCAATACTCTGTTTTTATTGCCAGATTCTGGTTCTCAGTAATTTTTAACTACCCCTAATAGGAGTCTAATCTAGGATAAATGTAAACATATTATTTCATAACATATTATTAAATAGAAGTTTAATAAATACCTAACGTGGTCTTAGAGACAAAGGGGATACAGCCACGCACGTGACATCCAAACCTCTTTTCTCATGGAGTTATCAATGCTTGGTTAGGGGAGGGGAGAAGACACTGGATAAACAAAAAATAAGCTGAAAAAATCAGATAGTGGCAAGTACTATAGTGTTATTTAAAAATTAGGAAAATTCATATAGTTAACAAGATGGCTACTTAAGATTGTATGTTCAGAGACAACATCAAAGAAGAGGTGATGCTTAGTCTGAATTCTTAGCATCCTGTAGGAGTCAGCCTTGTGAAGACCAGAAGGACACAGGAAACAGATCTTGTAAATGTTTTAAAGTAGGGACCAGGTTGGTATGTTCAAGGAATATAAAGAAGGTCCCTATGACTGAATCTTGGTAAATAAAAGAGAAAATATGGAAAACAGATTATAAAGGAAAAGAGAGAATAGGATATAAATGAATAAAACTATGATGATAGGGAAGCCTGTCTATGGGGTTGCAAAAAGTCAGACACAACTGAGAGACTGAACTGAACCGAACTGGAACAGTCAGACAAGACTTAGCGACTGAACCACAACAGAGCATAATGAGAATTTAAATTTCATTCTGTTTGTAAGACAAGTCCATCAGGATGTTTTAGAGAGATCAGTTGCATCATATGAAAACTGGCACTACAATTTAATATTCTTTATTACGGACAGTTCATAAGAACTCAAGAGGAGAGGTGGGGATATTTACCAGCTATAGAAGACAGCAAACACACAAAAAAATGACAACTTGGACTTGAGTGGCAATGGTGTGGAGGACAGATATGAGACATGTTTTATTTTGTTTTTAATTGAGTTATCATTGATTTACAATAGATTATTTTTTTCAGGTGCATTTCACAGTTATTCAAGATTTTTATAGATTATATTCCATTTAAAGTGATTACAAATTAATGGCTATATTTCTCTGTGCTATACTATATGAGATTGTTGTTTATTTTGTACACAGTAGTTTATCTCTTAATCCCTTACTTGTATCTCACCCTTCCCCCATTCTCCCTTCCACTGGTAACTACGAGTTTGCTCTCTATATCTGCGAGTCTGTTAGTGTTTTGTTATATATTGTTTATTTTTTGGTTTTCACATATAAGTGATAATTTAGAGCATTTTTCTTTGTCCAGATTATTACACTAAGTGTATAGGTCCATCTATATTGTTGTAAGTGGCATAATTTTCTTCCTTTTATTTTTCTCCTTTGTATGGCTCAGTAATATTCTATTCTGTATATATATGTATATACACACACTCTCCATACTTTCTTTATTCATTCATCTGTTGATGGGCATTTAGGTTGCTCTCATATCTTGGCTTGGAGAAGGCAATGGCACCCCACTCCAGTACTCTTGCCTGGAAAATCCCATGGACGGAGGAGCCTGGAAGGCTGCAGTCCACGGGGTTGCTGAGGGTTGGACACGACTGAGTGACTTCACTTTCACTTTTCACTTTCATGCATTGGAGAAGGAAATGGCAACCCACTCCAGGGTTCTTGCCTGGAGAACCCCAGGGACAGGGGAGCCTGGTGGGCTGCCGTTTATGGGGTCACACAGAGTTGGACACGACTGAAGTGACTTAGCAGTAGCAGCAGCAGCATATCTTGGCTATTGTACTGCTGTGAATACTGTGGTACACGTATCTTTTCAAACTAGTGTTTTCATTTTCTTTGGATATATATTCAGGAGTGGAATTGCTGAATCATGTGTAGTTCTATTTATAGTTTTTTTAAAGGAAACTCCATATACTGATTTCTTTACTGGCTGTACCAATTTGCAGTCTCACCAATAGTATGCTAAGTCGCTTCAGTCATGTCTGACTCTGTGCGACCCCACAGATGGCAGCCCACCAGGCTCCCCCATCCCTGGGATTCTCCAGGCAAGAACACTGGAGTGGGTTGCCATGTCCTTCTGCAATGCATGAAAGTGAAAAGTGAAAGTGAAGTCACTCAGTTGTGTCCGACTCTTCGCGACCCCATGGACTGCAGCCTACCAGGGTCCTTCGTCCATGGGATTCTCCAGGCAAGAGCACTGGAGTGGGGTGCCATTGCCTTCTCCCACCAATAGTATACTAGGGTTCAATTTTTGCCATATTTTCACTAACATTTTTTTATTTTTAGACTTTTTGTTGAAGCTGTTTTTGATGAGTGTGAGGTAATATCTGATTGTGGTTTTGATTTGCATTTCTCTGCTGATTAGTGATATTCAGCATTCTTTCATGTGTCTCTTGACCATTTGTTTATCTTCTTTGAAAAAAAATGTCTTCTATTCAGGTCTTCTGCTCATTTTTAATTGGGTACTTTGTTGTTGTTGTTTTTTGATACTGAGTTGTAGGAGCTATTTATATATATTAGATATTGACCCATTTTCTCCCATTAGTAGGTTGTCTCTTCCATAAGTTGATGGTACCTTTGCTGTTCAAAAGCTTTTATGTTCAATTAGATCCCATTTGTTTATTTTTGCTTTCATTTCTTTTGCTTTAGGGGACAGATAACCCAAAATATTGCTACCATTTGTGTTAAAGTGTGTTCTTTCTATGTTTTCTTCTGGAAGTTTTATGGTTTCAAGTCTTACATTTAGGTCTTTAATTAATTTTGTGTTTACTTTTTAATGTGGTGTGAGGAATGTTTCTGAAGATAGACCAAGAGTTAATGGATTTGACCCAAGCCTAGGCAGAGGAGATTTTTGGCTCAAAAATATTAGTTGTGCACATTTTTCTGGGGTGAGGAAGACTGCCAGCAGACCAGGAGGTGCCAGTGGTAAAAAGCCTGCATGCCCATGCAGGAGATGCAACAGGTGTGGGTTCCATCCCTGGAGCAGGGCATGCAGCCCGCTCCTGGAGGACCCCCTTGGACAGAGGTGGGCTACAGCCCACAGGGCTGCAAAGAGTCAGACAGGACTGAAGTGGCTGAGCACTCAGGCACAGAGCCCGCAGAGCATATTTGGGAGGGAGAAATCAAGAACCTGTTTTGGACACACTAACTTCTAGATGCCAGTATGCTATCCAATTGGAGATAATGAGGCAGCTTACATGACTGAAAAATTAAGACAGATAGGGACAGGGGATACCAGAAATAAAGACTTGGAATTTATTTGCCTATAAAATGGCATCTGAATCCATAAAGTCAGATACATTATCTATTGTAATACTATATAGTTTGAAGTATTCATCTAAGTCCCAACTTATGCCATTGTTTTGGTGAATTCAGTACTAATATAGACAACTCATATAACTCCTTGTCTTCACAGATACTTGACATTTTCAATATTAGTGGTCTTCATCTTACTCTACTTTGTCACTTATTCCCATAACTTCATTCTGGACCTGGGGCCAGTTATGACTCATCACTTCAAAACTCCCACCCCACACCTTCTTTTATAACTACTGAGCAAGAACCTGGACCAATCCCAAACCTGCTCTGTTCCCCTATATGTGCTTAGTCTCTCAGTCGTGTCTGACTCTTGCCACCCCACAGATGGCTCTGTCCATGGGATTCTCCAGGCAAGAATATTGAAGTAGGCTGCCAATTCCTTCTCCAGGGGATCTTCTCCACCTGGGAACTGAACCCAGGTCTCCTGCACTGGAAGCACATTCTTTACCAACTGAGCTATGTTCCCCTATATAATACCAGATAAACACTGCTACCATTAAAACACTTCAGTGTTGTTGTTTTTTTTTTAAGTTATTTATCTCTCCTATCTTTCAGGTTTCTTTTTTTTTATTCAAAGAATGGAACATTTATGATTAATGTGGCCATAAGAATAAAACATTTGATATAGGACAATACACATAAAACCTTCTACATTTTGAATTATTATGACCTTGGAGAGTGGAGTCTCTTGGAATTGGTTTGAGAGCCCATGGTCATCACAGTCAACATTCTTGAAAGTCTATCAGGCTTTTTCACGGCCACAGAAAACAGCTTCAGCTCCCGCTCCAGGCATCATATCAGCAGTGAAGGCAGGAGGAAATAGAAAACGGGTAATAGTGGCATCAGTTACACGTGTCCCTTTGAGTCTAATAAGCAGGGGCTTTCTTTCCATCTCCACTTCATTTTGTAGCATTAATAAAGACCAAAGGGGGCTAATAATTGAATGGAGCATGAGTCAGAAAGATAGTGATTATAGTTATGAGGGATGGAAGATCAAGAGGAAGGAATTTTTTATTATAAGAGACATAATTATTTTTATTGGGAAAAAGTGAATAGAGAAATGAGATTTGAAAGTCAACCACAGTGACAGAGGAAGAGGAGAGAAATGATGATGAAGAAAGAAGACACTGGAGCAAACGGAGTTAAGAACCACTATGGAAGAGTTGGCTTTGAAACACAGGAGAGAAAATCATCCTCTAATTTAACCTAGACTGCTTTAACCCTGTTCGTGTTCATTCTTTTTAGAAAAATCCACTTAAAATTGTCGGATTCCATATAAATTCTGACTCTCAATTCTCGGAATGCTTCTGAAACTATTCTTTGATGGCCTTCTTTTTAAAAATATTTTGCTGAAGTATAGGGGATTACTTTACCTGGGATTCCCTGGTGGCTCAGAGGTTAAAGCATCTGCCTACAATGCGGGAGACCTGGGTTCGATCCCTGGGTTGGGAAGATCCCCTGGAGAAGGAAATGGCAACCCACTCCAGGATTCTTGCCTGGAGAATTCCATGGACGGAGGAGTCTGGTGGGCTACAGTCCACGGGGTCGCAAAGAGTCAGACACGACTGAGCGACTTCGCTTCACTTCACCCTTCACCTGTACAGCCCCATCGTGGTTCCTGCTGCTGTTAGTCACTTTAGTCCTGTCTGACTCTGCATGACCCCATGGACTGTAGCCCGCCAGGCTCCTCTGTCCATGTAGTTCTCCAGGCAAGAGTATTGGAGTGGTTGCCGTGCTCTCCTCCAGGGGATCTTCCCAACCCAGGGACCGAACCTGGGTCTCCTGCATTGCAGGCAGATTCTTTACCACCGAGCCACCAGGGAAGCCTTATTCAGCCCCATTACTTCATGGCAAATATCAGGGAAAAGGTGGAATAGTGAGATTTCCTCTTCTTGGGCTGAAGATGATGAATATAGCCATGAAAGCAGATGATTGCTTCTTTGCAGGGAAGCTATGACAAACCTTGACAGTGTGTTGAAAAGCAGAGAGTAATGCTTTTACTCTGCTGATAAAGGTCTGTATAGTCAAGGCTGTGGTCTTACCAGTGGTCATGTATAGTTGACCATACGAGAGCTGGACCATAAAGAGGTCAGAGCGCCAAAGAACAGATACCTTCGAACTGTGGTGCTGGAGAAGACTCCTGAGAGTAACCTGGACAGCAAGGAGATAAAACCAGTCAATCTTAAGGGAGATCAATGCTGAATTCTCATTGGAGGGGAGTAATCCTGAAGCTGAAGCTCCAGTATTTTGGTCATGTGAATCATATGATGTGAACAGATGGGGAAATGGATGGGGAGACAATGGAAACTGTGAGAGACTTTATGTTTTTGGGCTCCAAAATCACTGCATATGGTGACTGCAGCCATGGAATTAAAAGACACTTGCTCTTTGGAAGAAAAACTATGAGAAACCTAGACAGCATATTAAATGGCTAAGACATTACTTTGCTGACAAAGGTCTGTCTACTCAAAACTATGTTTTTTCCAGTAGTCATGTATGGATGTGAGAGTTGGTGCATAATGAAAACTGAGACCCAAAGAATGGATGCTTTTGAACTGTGGTGTTGGAGAAGACTCTTGAGAGACCCTTGGATTTCAAGGAGGTCAACCAGTAAACCTTAAAGGAAATCAGTCCTGAATATTCATTGGAATTACTGAAGAGCTGAAACTGAGCTCCAATACTTGGCCACCTGATGCAAATAAATGACTCATGGAAAAGACCCCGATGGTGGGCAAGATTAACGGCAGGAAGAGAAAGGGATAACAGAGAATGAGATGGTTGGATGGCATCACCGACTTGATGGACATGAGTTTGAGCAAGCTCCAGGAATTGGTGAAGGACAGGGAGGCCTGGCGTGCTGCAGTCCATGGGGTCGCAAAGAGTCTGACGTGACTGAGTGACTGAACTGAACTGATGCAAACAGCTGACTCACTGGAAAAGTCTCTGATGCTAGGAAAGATTGAGGGCAAAAGAAGAGGGCATCAGAGGATGAGATGGCTGGATGGCATCACCAGTGCAATGGACACGAACTCTGGCAACCTTCGGGAGATGGTGAGGGGCAGGGAGACCTGGCATGCTGCAGTCTATGGGGTCGCGAAGAGTCAGACACAACTGGGTGGCTGAACAACAACAGGTGATTTACAGTGTTGCAAACGGCCTTCTCTTTAGGTCCATCGCTGGTGCATCAGAATTCTCCCAATAAGTGATATTTATTTTCTCTGAATACTTGCCATATGTGATCTCAACAACTCATATTTTTCACAAAATATGAAAGGCAGATGATCAAACACTGGCATTTCCCTTCTGAAATCTTTCCCGATGGCTTATGTGGTACTTATCAGCATAACCCATTGTTTAAATGTTCTGCCACAAAATTCATCATGTCCAAATTTAATCTGAGATATATCTATCCTTTTCCTCTATATTTCCCAAGTTATCAAAAAAAAAAAAAAGGCAGAACTGGGAAGCACATTGGTTACTTCAATACAGTGCAACCCACATTGCTATGATCAAGCATTAATCCTAAATATTTCTCAGTTATTTCATCCCACATTTTGATACCTAAGTTCAGACTTCATTCAACTCTACTGTACTATTTCAACAGCATCCTAACAAGGAGGGTCATTCTGCTTAAATCCATGCCTCACACTGAAACAAAAACATCTTCTACTCAAAATTCTTCAGTTGTTCTCCATCACTCATTGGATAATCCTTCAGTTTTCCCCATTATTCACAGGATAGGTCACAAGAGTCTTTCATGACAATGAATGGTACCTTTGTTCTAGTTCTTTTATTTGAAACCTGGTTTTTATATGACTATAAAGCTTCATCTGTCTTTGCTCCTTTCCTCACACTATATGTGTTAGTAAAACCAAAGCATGGGGAGCTCCTGGAGACACTGCAGTATTGTACAACTCCTGCCTCTACTCGTACTGTTCTTCTGAGATTCATTCCTACCCTGATGTTTTGATCCGTTTAATTATTGCTAATTCTTGGAATTTTAGTTTGGTACCACATTTTTTTTCAGCTATTTCATGTCTAGTCATTATTTCTCTCCAAATTGTTAGCTTTCTCTAGTATCTGTGTCATCCTCCAGAATCATCAATTTCAGTCCCCTCAATGCTATGATCTTTTCCAATTGTAGATTTTTGCATTAACTCTTCAGTCTGTTCTTTCCTCTCCTCTCCCCCTACCTCACCCCTTTACATTCCAACAATTTTGCTCTAGACATTTTCCTTTTCACCAAGATAGTACTACCTTCTAGAAATTTCCTGAGTAGCAGTCTTTATTTGATGCCCTTTATGTCACTTCAAAGCATGATAACAATATCAAACACATACAGTATCTAACATTTGATAGATACCGTCTAATACTTTGCATATGTTAAAGCATTTAATTCTGACGTAATGCTGTGAGGTAAGCATGATTATTATCCCCACTTTAGAGGTGAGAAAATTGAGGTACTGCGGTGTTAGTTATGTTGAGCAGTCAGCAACTGAAAGGGACAAACTGTACAGCGTGCCAGGCTGTCTTCGCTTTACTGTGCAGCTAGTGGTAAAGAAACTGCAAATGCAGGGGATATAAGAGATGCAAGTTCAATCCCTGGGTCGGGAAGATCCCCTGGAGGAGGGCAGGGCAACCCACTCCGGTATTCTTGCCTGAAGAATCCCACGGACAGAGGAGTCTGATGGGCTATAGTCCATGGGGTCGCAAAGAGTCGGACATGCCTGAGGTGAATAAGCCATGCGTGCACACACTATACGTCTCCATGTACTACTTCGGATGCACAGAACTAGTTTACAAACGGTATCTGTTACCATCTGCCAGATGCAAAGTCTATGAAAACTTATTCATTATTGAATCCTCATCATTGATCTAAAAGCCTTTGAATATCTGATGCTCAAAAATTTTTTGTTAAACGACAAAACGGTATAGAACACTAGCCAAAAGCAGAGCAAAGTGTATCTTAACAGAGCACAAGCCACTCAGCGTTAAATTGTCACAAGGAATTAAAATGAAGGAGAAGACATATTTCTTACCCACAGGGCAATGTAATGCAGAAGTTAGCTACAGCACAAATACATCTGGGCAAACTTAAGTGATACAGACATGCAGATTCTCCTACTGACGTGTCAAGATACACACAGGTGCAAGAATATCTGAAGTAAATGAACCCAGGTGGATTTAGTTTGACAAGTTTTCCATGAGTTGAATCAGAAATGAAGGGTTTTTTTGTAAGTTTTTGCATTTAAGAAAGGTGTATAACCGAGAAAGCACAGTGAAAACGTATACTGTAACACCATATGGAGGATAAGTTAAAACATTTTCATTTTTTTAGGTATTTATAGCATGTCATAGGTTGCATATAATAGTCTGACCCGCTACTCAGAGATGAACTCATAAAACTCTTTTTCTTTGACAAACAGTCCAGGCATGGGCTTAATTTTTATTTTTTATTGTCCCATCGTGCTTGTACTTCCACATATACTCAGCAGTATTCCGCATACTCTGCTCCTGGCTATTTCTTCTCTTTTCTTTCACCCTCTTTCTTGTTTTAACAGTATTCCTTGGCTTTTTATGCCATGGAGAACAACTTCACTAACTCTTGGCAATTAGCGCTTGCATTTCCAGTAACTTGTTAGTTCATCTCATGTAACAACCTCTTTTTGAAGTGAGGAAGTGGAGCTTAATGCTTTGCGTCATAAGTATTTTGGCGTCTAACTTTAAATTAAATGTATGGATATTACATTTGTAAGTATTTATATTTTATAAATGTGAAATATATAAGTATTCACTATATTTTTATATAAAAACTTGTTTTCAGTGCTTACCATATAAGGGAACATGTATAACATGCCAGAAAGGAATAACTGAATGATAAAACAATTATTAATTTAAAAAATAAGGTACCTATTTTAAACAGATTTTTTTTAACTCTTTCCCAACGGGGCTGTTATGAACTTGATTTGAGTGAACCAAAGTTTTCCCTAAGTAAATCCCAATGTCCTGCTTTGTGGAGAAGCTCCATTAACATAATGTTCTCATAAACATTATTGTCAAACTAAATGAAAGGGTTAAGTGGCCTTCCCTGACAGTAACAATATGTTTATCTGCATTGAAACATGAGGCCATATCTCTAGTGCACATCTTTAAATACAAAAGTACATATACCTGTGGCGGATTCATGTCGATGTATGGCAAAACCAATATAATATCGTAAAGTAATTAACTTCCAATTAAAATAAATAAATTTATATTTTAAAAAGTACATAAGAAACAGAATAAATGGCAAGTAGACAAAGCCTATCATAATAAAAGGAAGAAGGAAAAAAGTCACCCTGTTATGCTTTCATTTGGCCTTTCCTTAAATAACGCCATGTATTCTCTAATTTGGGTTTTATCTCTTCTCTTTGTCAGAAGGAGAGAAAATCTAGGACACATTCTTTCCCACACTGCTTCTCAGAAAAAGGTCAGTTCAGTTCAGTTCAGTAGCTCAGTCATGTTCGACTCTGCAGCCCATGAACTGCAGCACGCCAGGCCTCCCTGTCCATCACCAACTCCCGGAGTTTACCCAAACTCATGTCCATTGAGTCAGTGATTCCATCCACCCATCTCATCCTATGTCTTCCTCTTCTCTTCCTACCCTCAATCTTTCCCAGCATCAGGCTCTTTTCAACAAATCAGCTCTTTTCATCAGGTGGCCAAAGTATTGGAGTTTCACCTTCAACATTAGTCCTTCCAATGAACACCCAGGATTGATATCCTTTAGAATAGACTGGTTGGATCTCCTTGCAGTCCAAGGGACTTTAAAGAGTCTTCTCCAACACTACAGTTCAAAAGCATCAATTCTTTGGTGCTCAGCTTTCTTTATAGTCCAACTCTCACATCCATACATGACTACTGGAAAAACCATAGCCTTGACTAGAAGAATCTTTGTTGGCAAAGTAATGTCTCTGCTTTTTAATATGCAGTCTAGGTTGGTCATAACTATCCTTCCAAGGAGTAAGCATCTTTTAATTTCATGCCTACAATTACCATCTACAGTGATTTTGGAGCCCAGAAAAATAGTCAGCCATTGTTTCCACATCTGCTTTCCAAGAAGTGATGGGACTGGATGCCATGATCTTAGTTTTCTGAATGTTGAGCTTTACGCCAACTTTTTCACTCTCCTCTTTCACTTTCATCAAGAGGCTATTTAATTCTTCTTCACATTCTGCCATAAGGATGGTGTCATCTGCATATCTGAGGTTATTGATATTTCTCCTGGCAATCTTGATACCAGCTTGTGTTTCATCCAGCCTGGCATTTCTCATGATGTACTCTGCATATAAATTAAATAAGCAGAGTGACAATATACAGCCTTGACGTACTCCTTTTCCTATTTGAAACCAGTCTGTTGTTCCATGTCCACTTCTAACTGTTGCTTCCTGACCTGCATACAGATTTCTCAAGAGGCAGGTCAGGTGGTCTGGTATTCCCATTCTTTCAGAATTTTCCACAGTTTATTGTGATCCACACAGTCAAAGGCTTTGGCATAGTCAATAAAGCAGAAATATATGTTTTTCTGGAACTCTCTTGCTTTTTCAATGATCCAGTGGATGTTGGCAATTTGATCTCTGGTTCCTCTGCCTTTTGTAAAACCAGATTGAACATTTGGAATTTCACAGTTCACATATTGCTGAAGACTGGCTTGGAGAATTTTGAGCATTACTTTACTAGTGTGCAAGATGAGTGCAATTGTGCGGTACTTTGAGCATTCTTTGCAATTTCCTTTCTTTGGGATTGGAATGAAAACTGACCTTTTCCAGTCCTGTGGCCACTGCTGTTTTCTCCAAATTTGCTGGCATACTGAGTGCAGCACTTTCACAGCATCATCTTTTAGGATTTGAAATAGCTCAACTGGGATTGCATCACATCCACTAGCTTTATTCGAAGTGATGCTTCCGAAGACCCAATTGACTTCACATTCCAGGATGTCTGGCTCTAGGTGAGTGATCACACCATCATGATTATCTGGGTCATGAAGATCTTTTTTGTACAGTTCTTCTGTGTATTCTTGCCACCTCTTCTTAATATCTTCTGCTTCTGTTAGGTCCCTACCATTTCTGTCCTTTATTGAGCCCATCTTTGCATGACATGTTCCCTTGGTATCTCTAATTTTCTTGCAGAGATCTCTAGTCTTTCTCATTCTGTTGTTTCCTTCTATTTCTTTGCATTAATTGCTGAGGAAGTCTTTCTTATGTCTCCTTGATATTCTTTGGAACTCTGCATTCAAATGGTATATCTTTCCTTTTCTCCTTGGCTTTTGGCTTCTCTTCTTTTCACAGCTATTTGTAAGGCCTCCTCAGACAGCCATTTTACTTTTTTGCATTTCTTTTTCTTGGCAATGGTCTTGATCCCTGTCTCCTGTACCATGTCAGAAACTTCTGTCCATAGTTCATCAACAGTCTATCAGATCTAGTCCCTTAAATATATTTCTCATTTTCCCTGTATAATCATAAGGGATTTGATTTAGGTCATACCTGAACGGTCTAATGGTTTCCCCTACTTTCTTCAATATAAGTCTGAAATTGGTAATAAAGATTTCATGATCTGAGCCACAGTCCACTCCCTGTCTTGTTTTTGCTGACTGTATAGAGCTTCTCCATCTTTGGCTGCAAAGAATATAATCAATCTGATTTGGTGTTGGCTATCTGGTGATGTCCATGTGTAGAGTCTTCTCTTGTGTTGTTGGAAGAGGGTGTTTGCTATGACCAGTACATTTTCTTGGCAAAACTCTATTAGCCTTTGCCCTGCTTCATTCCGTATTGCAAGGCCAAATTTGCCTGTTACTCCAGGTGTTTCTTGACTTCCTACTTTTGCATTCCACTCCCCTATAATGAAAAGAACATCCGTTTTTGGTGTTAGTTCTAAAAGTTCTTGTAGGTCTTCATAGAATCGTTCAACTTCAGCTTTTTCAGCATTACTGGTCAGGGCATAGACTTGGATAACTGTGATACTGAATGGTCTGCCTTGGCAACAAACCGAGATCATATTGTTAATTTTGAGATTGCATCCAAGTACTGCATTTCAGACTCTTTTGTTGACCATGATGGCTACTCCATTTCTTCTAAGGGATTCCTGCCCACAGTAGTAGATGTAATGGTCGTCTGAGTTAAATTCACCCATTCCAGTCCATCTCAGTTCGCTGATTCTTAGAATATCTATGTTCACTTGCCATCTCCTGCTTGACCACTTCCAGTTTGCCTGGATTCATGGACCTATCATTTAAGGTTTCTATCTAATATTGCTCATTATAGCATTGACCTTGCTCTATCACCAGTCACATCCACAACTGGGTATTGTTTTTGCTTTGGCTCCACCCCTTCATTCTTTCTGGAGTTATTTCTCCACTGATCTTCTGTAGCATATGGGGCACCTACCAACCTGGGGAGTTCCTCTTTCCATATCCTATCATTTTGCCTTTTCCTACTGTTCATGGGGTTCTCAAGGCAAGAATACTGAAGTGGTTTGCCATTCCCTTCTCCAGTGGACCACATTTGGTCAGACCTCTCCACCATGACCCGCCCGTCTTGGGTGGCCCCACACCGCATGGCCTAGTTTCATTGAGTTAGACAAGGCTATGGTCCATGTGATCAGATTGGATAGTTTTCTGTGATTGTGGTTTCAGTATATCTGCCCTCTGATGCCCTCTCTCAGCGCCTACTGCTGGGAAAAATGTAGAATTATTTAACGTAGTCTAAGCATGGCTCTTCTCCTTTCTAAACTCCTTTGGGTTTCTGAAATTCCAGCTACAACCCCTAACTCATAAACAATTTGATTTACTATGATTTTCTTTTTTGTTTTCTATGCAGAAACTTTACCTCTAATTAGGACTAGTAGATATTCCTGAAACTAGGATTGACAAAGTGTTTCTTCTCTTTATTCCTGGGAGTGAGATATTTGACTGCTCAACCAGAATGTAAAGTGAAGAATCAGATTCATTCATAGCTGTATTGCTTTATTGATTATTATGGGAGGAAGAAATTAAGCAATGTTCACCCTGTGTATAAATAACATACAATAGCAAAAAGCTAACATTTATCGAATGTGCCAGATGCTGCTTTACCTAGATGATTTATTTATGTTAGCTCTTCATAAGTGACAGATACTCTACCAAGTAGGTACCATCTTCATCTCTGTTTTACAGATAGATAAACTGAGGCTAAGTTTAAGTCTTTTTTTTCCTAGTGACTCTTAGCTATTGAACAGGAGGGCTGGATTTCAGCCCACGTCCACCTGGCTCTAGAATGTATATTCCTAAATAACATGCTATTAATATCTCATTCTGTATTTAATATCCCAAACCTCAGAAGAATTTTAATATTAAGTACTCTTTAAATTTGCAGAAGGAAATGGCAACCCACTCAAGTATTTTTGCCTGGAGAATTCCATGCACTGAGCAGCCTGGAGGGTTACAGTCCTTGGGTCGCCTAGAGTCGAACACAACTTAGTGACTCATCAACCACTGTTTAAATTATGTATTCTATTAAGTTCACTATGATTAACATTAAAGTGAAATTTAATGACCTTTGAACCATAATGTAAGCACAACAAATCGATGTTTCAAGTGTGCAAATGAAATTTTTTAGCTTATAAAAATATTTATGTAGTTTAACTGAAATTTTATGTAATATATCTCCACCAATCTCCTTAGTTCTCTACCAATAAATCTCATTATTCCATTTTTGGTCTCTCTTTGACTTATCTTTTATTTATGTCTCTCTACTGTTTTAATACGTCATATTTTGTCCAACCTTTCTCCATCAAGTAAAAATTTATTTAAATATTTTTGTTTCTTTATGGTATTCTTCCAAGGAAAGGGTTTATTTCTCATTCTGAAAGATCTTAGGAAATTAGGAAAAAATGTATATTTGCCCAGCCTGATATTTTGAAACAGAAGTTTTGTATATTTAGCTATTTAATGACAATGATAGAACAATTGTCAGAGGCATATTAGAGGCTTAATATCAGCATCAAATGACTTTATCACTTAACTCTATTCTTTATTTTTATTTTTAAAATTTTCTCACTCAGAAAGAAAAATTAAATTTTCTTAAATTAAATTAGTTTGAATTGTTTCCTCCCAACTCAAGCCTCTTTGCAGGATTTATAATTGGAAAGAATATGCATAAAAATCAGCAAAAGCGACAACACAAATATAAGTAAGATAATTATTAAAATATTTTTGCAAAGAACATTCTATGATTACAGAAATCTGAAATTATATGGTGTTAGAGACTGATTTTTACAGTGATTTAACAAACCAAATGACAACTTTAACAATCTAGTGTTGATGATAGTTTTATTATCAATTTAAATATATTAATGGGAATAATTCTTAATATAATTAGAAATAATTGATGGCCAATTAAATTTACTATCAACTGCTTCTCAGTCATTTATGTCACACACCTCTGCTTAGCTGTTGTTTTATTCTGCTTTATCTTCTAAGATTTGAAATGTTCCCATCTCACCAGCTCAGTGGTAAAGAATCTGCCTATAGTGCAGGAGACTGGGCTTCTATCCCTGGGTCGGGAAGATCCTTGGAGAAGGGAATGGCAACCCACTCTAGTTTTCTTGCTTGGAAAATCCCATGGACAGAGGAGTTTGGTGGGCTACAGTCCATGGGGTTGCAAAGAGTCAGACAGGACTGAAGCGACCTAGCACGCACATGAGAAATGCTATATAGGTGTAGCACACGTTTGTGTTCCTATGAATAGGTAAACTATTTCCATGGTGAGCTTTCATATGAAGTAAATTCATTATATGGACCCAATAAATTAGGTCATCAGCGATGTGAGCTGCTCTGCTGTTAACATCAAGGCCCACAGTTTTGCTACTTCTCTTTTGTTGTGGTAGCTTAGTTGCTAATCTGTGTCCAACTCTTGGTGACCCCACGTACTGTGGCCAGTCTCCTCTGTCTCTGGGATTTCCCAGACAAAAAAGACTGAAGTAGGTTGTTGGTTCCTCCTCTGGAGGGCATACATGACTTTTTCTTATTTCTCCTTAACATAAATAAGGCTTTAAGTTTTAATAAGAGATTCTGGAAAGGATTCTAGGAACATGGCAGAAATCAAGTAAACAGACATACCTACAACTGGCTACTCTTTGCAGAGAGTTCACTTCAGTTCAGTAGCTCAGTCGTGTCCAACTCTTTGCAACCCCATGAATTGCAGCACGCCAGGCCTCCCTGTCCATCACTAACTCACAAGGTTCACTCAGACTCACGTCCATCGAGTCGGTGATGCCATCCAGCCATCTCATCCTCTGTCGTCCCCTTCTCCTCCTGCTCCCAATCCCTCCCAGCATCAGAGTCTTTTCCAATGAGTCAACTCTTTGCATGAGGTGGCCAAAGTACTGGAGTTTCAGCTTTAGCATCAGTCCTTCCAAAGAACACCCAGGCCTGATCTCCTTTAGAATGGACTGGTTGAATCTCCATGCAGTCCAAGGGACTCTCAAGAATCTTCTCCAACACCACAGTTCAAAAGCATCAATTCTTCAGCGCTCAGCTTTCTTCACAATCCAACTCTCACATCCATACATGACCACAGGAAAAATCATAGCCTTGACTAGACGGACCTTTGTTGGCAAAGTTATGTCTCTGCTTCTGAATATGCTATCTAGGTTGGTCATAATTTTCCTTCCAAGAAGTAAGTGTCTTTTAATTTCATGGCTGCAGTCACCATCTGCAGTGATTTTGGAGCCCCAAAAAGATAAAGTCTGACACTGTTTCCACTGTTTCCCCATCTATTTCCCATGAAGTGATGGGACCAGATGCCATGATCTTCATTTTCTGAATGTTGAGCTTTAAGCCATCTTTTTCACTCTCCTCTTTCACTTTCATCAAGAGGCTTTTGAGTTCCTCTTCACTTTCTGCCATAAGGCTGGTGTCATTTGCATATCCGAGGTTCTTGATATTTCTCCCAGCAATCTTGATTCCAGCTTGTGCTTCTTCCAGCCCAGCATTTCAGAACTTAACCTTCTTGTGAGTAGTTCAGCATCTTAATATAGAACAGAAACTCAATAAACATTTAAGAAATGAGATTTGTTTCTTCCTCAAGACCTTGCTCCTCCTCCTTGTTGAGGCAAGAAGAAGGGTGAAAATGGGATCTGTTTCAAACCATTCTTTGTTTTATTTCTTTCTCTGTAAATTGCAGCTGTGTAGTGTCTGATAGGGTTTCTTTTTATTTGCTTTTAAAACTTCTGCTGGTTCTGCAGTCCCTGAAGTCTATGTGAACCCTCTGAAGTTCTATTAACGACTGAACACCCTCTCTCAGAGAGATTCTGCTTTGACACAATCTAATTTGCTCTCCCTTAGCTCCTCCCCACAGGACACATACTTCAGGGATTTTCTTGCCTAGCAAACATTTCTATTACATAGTGCACAGGCAGGGTTGGTCAAGCATAGCTACTTTTCTAGATGTCCACTTGATCCACAGTAAACACATATGCATCTTTGAAACTGCCATCTGTCTCTGCTCTGATAAGAAAAGGGACAGTTCAACAACAGAATAACTTATGTATGTCAACCAGGGAAAGGAATAAAATGCTAGACTCCTCCTCACACTGGTGTTGTTGCCTCTCTCTTTCCTTTTCAACCTCGCCCCCAAAAATATCTTTCTATGGGGCAAATATAAACACCAGTTGCCTTTCTTGTTCCTATTGGAGAGTGATAGTTGGTTAACCCCTGCAAGACCAATTTGACATACTCTAAGCACTGGTTGAAGATGGTTAGGCACAAATGTTTATGAGTTACTGACTATATGAAGATTCTTAGAACCTATTAATTTCTAGTCTTAGCACAATCGTGAAACATCTAGTCATCACTGGTTGAAACATGTTTGATTATGCTCTAAACATTTAACTGGGTTTCTGAGAGTCTCCTTATATTCAGTTTACTTACCTTACATGTTTCCATCCTATTCATTTGCAAATCAGAGAAGGCAATGGCACCCCACTCCAGTACTCTTGCCTGGAGAATCCCATGGATGGAGGAGCCTGGTAGGCTGCAGTCCATGGGGTTGCTAAGACTCGGACATGACTGAGTGACTTGACTTTCACTTTTCACTTTCTTGCATTGGAGAAGGAAATGGCGACCCACTCCAGTGTTCTTGCCTGGAGAATCCCACGGACAGGGGAGCCTGGTGGGCTGCTGTTTATGCGGTCGCACAGAGTCGGACACGACTGAAATGACTTAGCAGCAGCAGTAGCATTTACAGACAGATCAATTTTCTTTAGTGTAAGATCAGTGGGTTTGTATACTTCATTACTACTCAGGCATAATATTTTGAGATTTTATACTGTGATCAAATGACTGTGGCATTATTTTCATAGGTACTATATTAATGACTTTCCTTAGATGTTTAGTGTTGAGAAAAGAACAGGAAGTAAAATATTTACTTTTTTCTGCAGCACATAAAATAGAGCAATATGCACTGACATCAAAATTACACTTTTGATTATTTTTCTAAAAATTGATGATTATGTTTATAATATTTCCTGTGTAAATTCTTTTCCAATATAATTTTCACAGAAGAAGAATTGACCAAGTAATCATATCCAAAGCACTGTAATCTAAAACTATTTGAAGACAGTTCAATTTAATTCAGACGCTAAGTTGTGTCATGCTCTCTGTGACACCATGGACTGCAGCACACTAAACATCCCTGTCCATCACCAAATCCTGGAGCTTGCTCAAACTCATGTCCATTGAGTCGGTGATGCCATCCAAGCATGTCATTCTCTGTCATTCCCTTCTCCTGCCTTCAATCTTGGCCAGCATCAGGGTCTTTCACACTAGTCAGTTATCTGCATCAGGTGGCCAAGTACTGGAGCTTCAGCTTCACCATTAGTCCTTCCAACGAATATTCAGGACTGATTTCCTTTAACATTGACTAGCTTGACATCTTTGCAGTACAAGGGACTCTCAAGAATCTTCCCCAACACTTCAGTTCAAAAGCATCAAACTTCAGCACTCAGCTTTCTTTATACTCCAACTCTCACATCCACATATGACTACAGGAAAAATCATAGCTTTGAATAGACGGATCTTCATCAGCAAATTATTATCTCTTCTTTTTAATATGTTCCCTAGGTTGGTGATAGGTTTTCTTTCAAGGGGCAAGTGTCTTTTAATTTCATGGTTACAGTCACCATCTGGAGTGATTTTGGAGTCCAAAAAAATGAAAACTGCCACTATTTCCATTGTTTTCCCTTATATTTGCCATGAAGTGATGGGAGCAGATGCCATGATCTTAGTTTTTGGAATGTTGAGCTTTAAGCCAGCTTTTTCACTCTCGTCTTTCACTTTCATCAAGAGGCTCTTTAGTTCCTCTTCACTCTGCCTTAAGGGTGGTGTCATCTGTATATCTGAGGTTATTGATATTTCTCCTGAATCTTGACTCCAGGTTGTGCTTCATCTAACCCAGCATTTCACATGATATACTCTGCATATTTGGAGAAGGAAATGGTAACCCACTCTAGTACTCTTGCCTGGAAAATTACATCGATGGAAGAGTCTGGTAGGCTATAGTCCATGTGGTCGCAAAGAGTCAGATATGACTGAGTGACTTCATTTTCTTTAAATAAGCAGAGTGACAACATACAGCCTGACATACTCCTTTCCTGATTTGGAACCAGTCTGTTGTTTCATGTCTGGATCTAACCGTTGCTTCTTGACCTACATACAGATTTCTCAGGAGGCAGGTCATGTGATCTGGTATTCCCATCTCTTGAAGAATTTTCTACAGTTTGTTGTGATCCACACAGTCAAAGACTTTGGCATAGCCAATAAAGCAGAAGTAGATGTTTTTTTTCTGGAACTCTCTTGCTTTTTCAATGATCCAATGGATGTTGGCAATTTGTTCTCTGGTTCCTCTGCCTTTTCTAAATCCAGGCTGAACATCTGGAAGTTCAAGGTTCATGTACTGTTGAAGTCTGGCTTGGAGAGTTTTGAGAATTACTTTACTAGCATGTGAGATGAGTGCAGTTGTGCAGTAGTTTGAACATTCTTTTGCATTTTCCTTCTTTGGGTTGGAATGAAAACTGACCCTTTTCCAGTCCTGTGGCCACTGCTGAGTTTTCCAAATTTGCTGGCATATTAAGTGCAGCACTTTCACAGCATCATCTTTTAGGATTTGAAATAGCTCAACTGTAATTTCATCACCTCCACTACCTTTGTTCATAGCAATGCTTCTTAAGGCCCACTTTATTTTGCATCGCAGGATCCCTGACTCTAGGTGACTGATTACTCCATCATGGTTATATGGGTCTTTAAGATCTTTTTTGCATAGTTTTTCTGTGTATTCTTGCCACCTCTTCTTAACATCTTCTTCTTCTGTTAGGTCCATACCATTTCTGTCCTATATTGAGCCCATCTTTGCATGAAACGTTCCCTTGGTATCTCTAATTTTCTCAAAGAGATCTCTAGTCTTTACCATTCTGTTTTCCTCTATTTATTTGCATTGATCACTTAGGACAGCTTTCTTATCTCTCCATGCTATTGTTTAGAACTCTGCTTTCAGATAGGTATATCTTTCCCTTTCCTCCTTTACCTTTAGCTTCTCTTCTTTTCTCAGCAATTTGTAAGGCCTCCTCAGACAACCATTTTGCCTTTTACATTTCTTTTCCATGGTGATGGTCTTGATCCCTGCTTCCTGTACAATGTCACAAACCTCCATCTATAGTTCTTCAGGCACTCTATCTATCAGACCTAATCCCTTGAATCTATGTCTTACTCCCACTGTATAATCAAAAGGGATTTGATTTAGTTTGATCTGAATAGTCAGTAGATTTCCCTACTTTATCTTTGAAGACAGATATATTCAAAATAGGAGAGAAATGAAATTTTCACAGATGGAATTGCTATATGTAAAATCATGTGAAATGTGTGTTACAGTTTTATGGAGTATTATCTTTTCAGTAAAAATTTTAAATAAAATGGTATCATAGGAATGCAAAGTATCATGAGACGACTGAGAACTATAATATGCCCATAAATTGGACAACATGGAAGATGAATTAATTCCTAAAAGTATACACTACACCAAGAATGAATCAGGATGAAGTGGAAAATATGAACAGACTGATTACTAGCAAGGAGACTGACTCAGTAATAAAAACATCTCAACAAACAAATATTCAGGACCATATTGCTTCACTGCTGAATCCTATCCAGGTTTCAAAGAATTTATATCAATTCTTCTCAAACTTTTGGAAAAAATAAAAGTAGGAAACTCTTCTAAGCACATTTTATGAAGTCAGGATTACTCTGATACCAAAATCAAAGATGCCACAAAAAAGTAAATTATAAGCCAATATTCCTGATAAACACAGATGTAAAAATTCTCACTAATTATTAACAAACAAAATTCAATAAATTAAAACAATTATACAGCATGATTAAGTGGAATTTATTTGAGTGATACAAAGATGTTTCAACACCCACAAATTAGTCAATATCATATGCCACATTAGCAAAATACGATCATCTCAATGAAGTGAAGAGAAGTCGCTCAGTCGTGTCTGACTCTTTGGGACCCCATGGACTCTGGCCCACCAGGCTCCTCTGTCCATGGGATTTTCCAGGCAATAGTCCTGGAGTGGGTTGCCATTTCCTTCTCCAGGGGCTCTTCCTGACCCACGGATCGAGCCCGGGTCTCCCGCGTTGGAGGCAGACGCTTTACCCTCTGAGCCAGCTGGGAAGTCCTGGTGGACTCAACAGATGTAGGAAAAGCTTTTGATAAAGTCAAGCATGCATTTGTGATAAAAACTCTAAGTCATACAGTGGGTATAGAGGGAAACATGCCTTAATATTATAAAGACCATATATAACAAACACAGCTAACTTCACTAATAGTGGAAAGCTGAAAGCTCTTCTTCTAAGATTAGGAAAAAGAAAAGGATGCTCACTCTTAGCACTTTTATTCAACACAGTACTGGAAGCCCTAGTTAAGCAATTAGAAAAGAGAAAGAAAATCCATCTAAATTGGAAAGTGACAAGTAAGACTGTCATTATTTGTAGATGACATGATGCTGCTTACAGAAAAATCCTAGAGTTCATCAGCAAACTTTAGAATGAATAAATTCAGTACAGTTGCAGGATACAAAATCAATATGCAAAAATCTGTTGTCTTTTTATATTAAACAGTATATTATTAGAAAGAGAAATTTATAAAACAATTTAATTAACAACTGCACAAAAAGTAAATCCCTAATATATTTAACTGAGGAGGCAAAAGACCTACACATTGAAAACTGTAAGACTCTACTAAAACTAACTGAAGAAGACACAAGTGGACAAATCCCCCATGTTCATGAGCTGGAAGAATTAATGTTGTTAAAATGTTCATACTATGATAATCAGTGTACAGATTCCATGTAATCCCAATCCCTATTTTGATGGTATTTTTCATAGAAATAAAACAAAAATACTAAAATTTGTATGAATGATGAAAGATCCCAAATAGCCAAAGCAATCTTGAGAAAGAACAAATATATAGGCATTGCATGTCCTGGTTTGAAACTATATTACAAAGCTATGCTAATTAAAACACCATGGCATTGACAAAAAAAGCCACATGGGTCAATGAAACAGGGGAGCCCAGAATTAAACTGCAGCATATGCTGTCAACTAAATCCTGAACAAAGAAGCCAATAGTATACAATGGTAAAAGGACAGTATCTTTAATAAGTGGTGTTGGCAAAACTAGATAACCAAGAGCAAAGAACGAAACTAGACCATTTTCTTACACCATATACAAAAATTAAATCATAATGGATTAAGGACTTAACATAAGACTTGAGATAGTACAACTCTTAGAAGAAAACACAGGCAGTAAGCTCCTTGACATAGGTTTAATGATGATATTCTTTAATCTGATATCAAAAGCAAAGGCAACAAAAAGAAAAATAAACAAGTAGAATTACATGAAACTAAAATGCCAAAGAATGCTCAAACCACCACATGATTGTACTCATCTCACATGCTAGTAAAGTAATGCTCAAAATTCTCCAAGCCAGGTTTCAGCAATACGTGAACTATGAACCTCCAGATGTTCAACCTGGTTTTAGAAAAGTCAGAGGAACCAGAGATCAAATTGCCAGCATCCGCTGGATCATTGAAAAAGCAAGAGAGTTCCAGAAAAACATCTATTTCTGCTTTATTGATGAAGCCAAAGCCTTTGACTGTGTGGATCACAATAAACTGTGGAAAATTCTGAAAGCGATAGGAATACAAGACTACCTGACCTTCCTCTTGAGAAACCTGTATGCAGGTCAGGAAGCAACAGTTAGAACTGGACATGGAACAACAGACTGGTTCCAAATAGGAAAAGTACATCAAGGCTGTATATTGTCCACCCTGCTTATGTAACTTATACGCAGAGTCCATTATGAGAAACACTGGGCTGGATGAAGCACAAGCTGGTATCAAGATTGCCAGGAGAAATATCAATAACCTCAGATATGCAGATAACATCACCCTTATGGCAAAATGTGAAGAAGAACGAAAGAGCCTCTTGATGAAAGTGAAAGAGGAGAGTGAAAAAGTTGGCTTAAAGCTCAACATTCAGAAAACAAAGATCATGGCATCTGGTCCCATCACTTCATGGCAAATAGATGGGGAAACAATGGCTGACTTCTATTTTTCTGGGCTCCAAAATCACTTACTCCTTGAAAGCCATGAAATTAAAAGACGCTTACTCCTTGGAAGGAAAGTTATGACCAACCTAGACAGGATATTAAAAAGCAGAGACATTACTTTGCCAGCAAAGGTCCATCTTGTCAAGGCTATTGTTTTTCCAGTAGTCATGTATGCATGTTAGAGTTGGACTATAAAAAAAGCTGAGCACAGAAGAATTGATACTTTTGAACTGTGGTGTTGGAGAAGACTCTTGAGAGTCCTTTGGACTGCAAGGAGATCCAACCAGTTCATCCTAAAGGAGATCAGTCCTGGGTGTTCATTGGAAGGACTGATGCTGAAACTGAAACTCCAATACTTTGGCCACCTGATGTGAAAATCTGACTCATTTGAAAAGAGCCTGATGCTGGGAAAGATTGAGGGCAGGAGGAGAAGGGGACGACAGAAGATGAGGTGGTTGGATATCATCACCGACTCAATGGACATGAATTTGGTTGGCTCTGGGAGTTGGTGTTGGATAGGGAGGCCTGGCGTGCTGCACCTCATGGGGTCGAAAAGAGCTGGACACAACTGAGTGACTGAATTGAACTGAACTGAACTGAACTGAAAAACCTTTTGTACAACAAAGGATCCCATTAAAAAAATGTCAACCTACTGAATGGGAGAAAATAATTGCAAATCATATATGATAAGGGGTTAATATCCAAAATTTACAAATCACTCATAGAGTTCAATAACAATAACAACAAGAAAACAACAAATATTTCGGTTAAAAATGAGTAGAAGATCTGAATACTTACTTTTCCAAAAAGGACATTCAGATGGCCAACAGATATATGAAAAGATGCTCAACATAATCAGTCATCAGGAAAATGCAAATCACAACCACAAACAGATATCACCTCACACTTGTTATAATGACTATTATAAAAAAGAGAAGAAACGTTAAGTGTTGGGGAGGATGTGAAAAGAAAGGGAACTTATGCACTGTTGATGGGAGTGTAAATTCATTCAGCGACTCAGAAAAGCTGCATGGAGGTTTATTAACAATTTTAAAATTTAATTATCTTGTGATCCAGCAGTTCCACTTCTGGTATTTATCCAAAGAAAAGAAAAACATTAATTTGAAAAGATCTCACTCCCATGTATATTGCAACATTAACTGCAACAGTCAAGAAACAATCTAAGTGTCTATCAAAGGATGAGGGAATAAAAAACTGTGAACCTGGCAGATATTTCACTAAGTGAAATATGTCAGAGAAAGACAAATACTGTATTATCTCCTTCATAAATGGAATCCCCCCAAAATAAATACAAGCACACAGATGCAGAGAACAGATAGGTGGTTGCAAGAAGCAGGACTGAGGGTAGATGAAAGAAATGGGTGAACTGTTTTGTTCTTGTTTTTTAGGTTAAACAAACTGAATAATTTTTTAAATGGCTAGAACGTAATATATTAAAAGGAAGAACACGATGTATGTGAGACCATATGTCACACAGGAAAAAACACTATCTTTCACATAAATACAGTCATTTTTTAAATCAGAATTGCTGAAGCTATGGAGCTCCATTTGGTGATCTACATAGCTTTATCAGGAATTTGAGTCATTTACCCGAGCTATCAATGTGTATTCTCTCTTTCTCTCTCTGAATATTGTAAGATTCTGGCTCTGCTCAATAATCATTATGCTTCTCACCTGCTAGTAGTTGAATCAATAGAGTCTGTTCTCTACATGGATTTAAGAAGTGCATCTTGATTTCAATAAATGCTTTGTAGAACCAAGGGTTTCTAGGGCATGACTATGTTAAATACAGAACAACTTTACGATTGATACTAAATCTTGTTAAGCTTAGAAACTGTTAAGAATGCCATGAATATAGACAACCCATAATTTAAAACATGCTATTCCTAATGAAAATAACTGTTATTGAGTTTAAAAAAAATTAATTGAATATTCATTCTGTCATTATGACAGTATAGGAGCTAGCCATATAAAACAGGGAAATCATATATAATTATATTTAATTTTAGCAACATCATTATTCTTTCTTGGGCTTACTATATCGAGTCAAATATGACAAAAATGTGGGAATTTGGAGACTATGAAAAATGATTTTGACTTAGGGACACTTGGCCATCTATGTCCTAAGATTTCTTCTGTTATCTTTAGCTAAGAAAGAAACTGAATACTATGCATGGTTTATCCAAAAAAATATATGATTAATGTATCTCTTAGAGTGAATGATGATTAATAATAATAATAGAAGTAGAGTTCTTCAGAGTCCTAAGTTACACATGAACAATTGTGAATAGTACTTCACATGCATCATTTGATCGTTATACATTAATATTGATAATAACAACAACTATCTTTGTTCAAGTGTTTACTTGTATTTAGACACTTTGTAGAGGAAACTTCATAGTTTCAAGGAAAAGACATTAAAAACCCTGAGGCTTAAATACAGTATTTTATATTGCTACTATACTTTGAAAGCAATGAGCCGAGATTCTTTTTCACATTTATCTGACTCTGCCCAATACACTAGATTTCCTCCCAAAGTTCTTGAAACAAAGGCAAGATAATTATCATTAACCATTCAATAAGCGAGGCTCCATAATCAGAAAAATCTTACAGACTTTGAATAATAAACTAAATCAGATCCTGCTGCACCCCCATATAACCCTTCTTCAATTATGAAGATAATGAGTATGTACAATAAAGAATGAAAACTCAAAATCCTTTGTGGCATTAAAAAAGGGATATAAATAGTTATTTCAACAGACAAATTATAGGTACTTTCAAATTTGTAGAATATGAAAGGAAGGGAAAATCATATGAAAAAAAAATGCTTCATTCATCCACCTTACAACTTTTTATGAAAGAAAGTTGGTGAACAGTGGTATATTGATTAATTTCACCCTTCATTTTTTTCTAATTCATTTTTCTTTTCTCACAGTTTTAGGAGATGGCACCTTAGAACCAGCAAACTTCTTTCTTTAACTTAAAATTATTTACATTATAAACATCAACTACTTAAGTTATTTTGAAAGAACTTTGAACAAGCAAACAAAACCCACTTACTTCCCACTTGTTCTTAATGGTTTATAATAGAGTATAATTATATTGTGTCCCTTTTCTTTCTTTTTCACTTATCATACAATGACACCATTGTTTTCAGATAATAAGATACATAATACTGTACTCTGCTTTTTCCCCTCTAGTAGGCTAGCACAATGTAAATGTTATCACCTAACAATGAAGATAATTGTTTTAAGAAAAAAAATCTTTTACATCTTCTGTGACAAAAATGATTTTAAAAAATTGATGTAGTTACAACCGCTAAACAGAATTTTTTTCTTTTACTTTCGGTTCTTGTCAAGAGGAATAAACACACAGCCCTTAGCACATTTTAGAATATATTCTAATACCCTGCATTTAATAAGGTATATCTCTCTGTCCCCACAAATCTTATGTATAATCCCCTAAGAATGTACAATAAACTGCATTCAGCCTGTTGTCAAGAGCCTGAAACCAGGAGGTCAAAGGCATGAAGCTATTAAGATATAAAACTTGTAATCTCAGTAATGTTTTACTTTGAATGCCATTTTATGAGGATTTTCCAATACCTTTTCCCAAGTTCACTGAGGTTCACAGGGGCAGTGTGAAACAAGGAGTTACAGGCCAAAAATTTGGGTCAAGTTCAAGCTTACTGACTGAATTCATTCAAAACTTTATAAGGTACATGGACCTTGTTTTTATCCCCATTTCCTCGCATAGAACTTGGCATGGATTAAGAACTAAATAAATATCTTTTGAATAAATAAAGACATGAGCTCAAACAAACTGTTAATGTTCCCTGAGTCACAGATTCTTCAGTTGAAAAATGGAAATAATAATATCTGAACTGGGATGACAATAAGAAACGATATGTGTGTTTGGTTGTTTTGTGTGTATGTGTACATGAAATGTTCTGAAGTTCGTGGTAGCTATAAAGTACATGTACATGTAAAGAATTATTATTATTATTTTTAAAATACTGGAATCGTTTTTGAAGGCACTAAGTGAGGAAAATGAGCACTTTATGATCCTCACTCACTATGATAAACATCAAAAAGCTTGTAAATCCAAAGTGAGGTTTATAAATACAAAATGTGAGAATGCCCCTATGCTTCCCACTTGTGATAAATTGTCCTGACCCAAATACTCACATCTGTTCCCTGAGAGGCAAGTTAAATACCACTTAATGTTGTCAATAGGATGTTCAAGAAGAAAACAGTGTCTTAACGTGTCAGAGATGTTCTCACACACTGCACTGCCGTTAAATATGCACATCAATCAGGGCCTCATTAAAGGAAGGAGTGGGTTTAACATTTAGATTATCCGTAAACCTTAGAGCACTCACTGCGATTGGTAGGAGCACGTCAAAGATGAGTCAGTGGGAGCCGTCCATCTGTGGAGCAGGCAGTTCACGAGGTGCACTGTCGGTGGAGAATTTAGAAACAAAAATAGAACTTGACTAAAGTTGCTCTGCTTTTTATTAACACCATGCTTCAAGTCAGTGATAAAATTGTCCTTCCAGAAAAAATCTGTTTTTTTAAGTACTAAACAATTGCTATGGTTACTACTCAGTTTTAATAATATATATGTAAGCTTCAAATTAGCACATTTTTATTACTTATCCTTTGGTAAACATTGTATTCTACATGGAATTTAATTTAACTCTCAGTTATACAGCTGGGCTTGATACATGCATCTGTTTCAACAACAAGTTTTTAAAGATGTGGAATCATTTAAGCTCTCTTCAAGCACAGTTCATGGTTCCATTTAAACAGCAGAGCAGAAATAAACAAGATAGGCTAGTGCTTGTAAAAAAGGAACAAAGCTTGATAATCTATACTTTTATTTGTGGTAAGTATTGGAAGCTGTTGGAATTACTCCTAAAGAAACAAAGATGTACAGCAATATGATACTTTCTGGAATTTACTGTAAAATGGGATTTTTATAACTATGGCAAAAGTTTTTCCTTATATTTTAGATTATTAAAAATTGTATAAATTGGTTGTATCATGTGAAATAAATTTTTTGAAATTAAAATTAATAAGAAGTGTTTCTCAATCATTACTATAAGTAGTCATAGTGTTACTAGTTATATTGCCTATAACCATAAATATTTTAAGAAGATTCATTTGATAAAGTCATTGATATATCAACAGATTAATACTTTGAAATAGAAAATGTAAATTTATTATAACTCATTACAACTTTAAATATATGATATTTTCATAATCTTTAAAAGACACAGTAATAAACTAAGAAATACTAACTCACTATAATATTCCTTTCTGTAATATATAATAATTCCACATTTATATTCAATAATTTGTTTTATGGATATTATATATACATGAAGTTCAGTAAATAAAACCTTTACTCTCTTTGTTCTTTCTGGACATTACTCTTATGACTTTCATTCCATGATTATTACTTGGTAATGACCCACTCAGTGTGTCATTTACGCTAGCTATGCTACGGATGATTCCTGACCCACAAATTGTTGTATAAAGAAAAGACTGTTGAAACAAGTTATGTCTATTTTCAAACAATATGGGAGTAATGGATTGTTCTAAATAACAGACAAATTCACTTCTCAATTGAATGGTACAATACCAAAGGGGAAAAAAAAGTCAAGGTTGGTGGTTCAGATGGCAGAGAATCTGCCTGCAAAGCAGGAGACCTGGGTTTGATCCCTGGGTCAGGAAGATCCCCTGCAGAAGGGAATGGCAACCCACTTCAGTGTTCTTGCCTTGAAAATTCCATGGACAGAGGAGCCTGGTGGGCTATAGTCCATGGGTTGCAAAAAGTTGGACACTGAGTGATTTTTAAGGGACTAACACCACCTACCACGGGCAAATACACAGAATAGCTAGTGGTCGGAGTCTAAACTGGTACAGTATTTTGCAAAAGCACTTAGTTATAGGCATACCCTGGGACCCAGAAGTTTCTTGTAAGAGGGACCTTTGTTGTTGACTGAAGTTGTGTCTGACTCTTTGTGATCCCATGGCATGCCAGGTTCCTCCCTCCTCGACTCTCTCCCAGAGTATGCTCAAATTCATGTCCATCAGGGTGATCTAGCAGCTTCATTTATGATGTTTAAGAACTGTAAACTACCCAGTCTCTTATCAACGGTAGAATAAATGAATTATCTGTGATGTATTAATAGAATTAAATATTCTAGAGCAATGAAAATGGAAAATCTACTGCTAAACGCAGTAAGATGCATTCTCACAAAATTCACTAACATACTTTCTATAAAGTACATAGAAAAAAGAACTCCTACAAAATTTATATTAAGTTCAAAACTGGACAAAACTTTTATGGAAAAAAAATCCTTTATAGAGCATCAGAAATCAGGGGAATAACTAATTTGGGAAGAAGTATTAGTAACTGGGAGATACCTCAAGGAGGAATTTTGGCGTGCTAGTAATATTCAATTTGTTAAAGTTTTCTATATGCTTGTTCTACTTCCATAAAAAGTGTTTATAATAAATGATAATACATAACACTTATTGCAATTTCAAGAACATAGCAAGTCTAAACCAGAATTTCACTTGTATAGCAGAGTCACAGAGACGATATCTCTAACCTATAACGGCCCTAAACATAAACTGATCTTATAGCAGCCTTTGTCGTAGGCATTGGTATAGACATTTATGTTTTATAAAAAATGTTTTAGATGTTAGTCTTTAATAGGCAATTTATATACAATTGGATTTTGAGATTGAGGGGAAAAAATCTATTACTTTTGTTTCTTATATGAAGATTTGATATCTCGTTCACAGCTTAAATCATTATCTCACAAAGAATTATTAGACTGCCCAGTGGAATTACCAGTTAAAGAGATATAAAGAATATGTGTGTTACATTATTCTTAGCATGTCCTTTATGAGTTTTCACAGATGTCTTGAAATGTACATTAGGGACAATCACTTTGCCAGACATATAATTAATACTTTTCAAATCAAGAACCTATTGAAAGTTATACCTTCACTATTTTGAGCTTTTCTGATTAGGTATATGCTGTTATTTGTTGTAACTGATTTTATTTTTTTCCAAGAAAACTCAAACAGGTAAACTTTCTGGGTAAAAATCCTTGAATTTTCTTTAAGGACAGAGGATAAGGGAATAGTAACAATGTATTATAATGGCAAGAAGAATAAATGTGTGCTTTTCTTTTTGATTTCCTGGATTATGCATATTGATTAATATTTATAATAATGTTTTATAAGTCAATTTTATTATTATTATAATTATATGTGAAATTTCATCAAATATGAAATTATTATAAGTTACTGGTAAGTTAAGAATAAAAGCCCCCATACCAATGTTGTTCAAATTATTTAAATATTATCAAAATTTATAAATGAAGAAAAGAATTAGTAAACCAAAAGGATAAAATTTTAAAGTGCTTGACAGACAACTAAACCAAGGTTAATAAACTCTGTCCTTTTATCAAACAAGAAATGTTTCAAGACAATGTCTATATGATACCATTAATTCTTAAATCACTAGGAAATTACAAGTCCATATGCAAATAAACTCAGTTTTTTATAATGTGAGATAATTGTCATAAATTATGTACATAGAAATTATGCAAGGGTTTAGTGTACTGACATCACTGAAAAATCTAAAAAAAAATATGATTTAGATATTATGCTTTGATACCAAGGCAGAAATTCATGGCTTGGGTCATGGAAAGACACTTAAAAAATAATTTTTTTTCCAACTACTACATAGCAAAACTATGATTGGGTAGAAAGTTATTTTTTTTCCATATTATGTAACTTATCAAAGATAATTTACTTTCATTCCCGTAAATCACGCAGTTAGAAGGAAACATTTGTATATACCATTGCTCCACTAGTGGGTTTCTATTAAAAAAATAATATCTTAAAATGCAACGAGCAGTTAAAAAATCTTGGGTCTGCTATAATTTTCAATACTGTCATCTCCGTGAATTAGACTTCAATCCCTTAAAAAACTGTAATACACATCAATCTAGAAGTTACCTGTCCTGATGAAATTTTGGTACTTCTTTTTATAGGTCACTTTCTTAATACCCTTAAAAATGACTGTGCTAGGTGCTCAGTCACGTCTGACTCTTTGCGACCCTGTGGACTGTATAGCTCTACAGCTTGCCAAGCTCCTCTGTCCATGGAATTTTCCAGGCAAGATACTGGAGTAGGTGTTCATTTCCTTCTCCATTTAATTAATCATTAAAAATGAGTAATATATTCAATTAACATATTTTGAAGCTTGTTTTTAAAAACAATTTTCAAATTAAAAAAATTAGAATCTGATCAATTCAAATAATTCTCATGAAGTTCTATATGAAAATATATTCTTGGGACACAAAAAATTTGACCGGATTACCAACATTAAAACTGGGGCATCATTCACAACAAATTCCCAGTGGAAGCTTAATGAATAATTATTTTTCTGCTGCTTTCTTAATTTTTTTAATCTGTTCTAAATACAGACACAATCAGTTACCCCTTGCCTGAAATTCTTTACTATTGTGAAATGAAGGTGTGACTTTTTATCCTGAAATTTACTGGTAGGAAAGTAAAAGACCATAATGTTGCAGATGAAATATATGGATCAGATACCCTCAGACGAGTCAAGAAAAAGTGTGAAAAGTTGGCTCTGCTTGCTGTGGTATTAAATGAATGGGACATGTGTATTTTCTTTTTTAAAATGTTTTTGATGATATTTGTTTAATTTGCGGATTTTCCAGGGGCTTAGTGGTAAAGAATCGCCTGCCAATGCAGGAGATGCAGGAGACTTGGGTTCAGTCCCTGGGTCGGGAAGATCCCCTGGAGAAGGAAATGGCAGCCCACTCCAGTATTCTTGCCTGGAGAATCCCATGGACAGAGTAGCTTGGCAGGCTACAGTCCACGGGGTCGCGAAAAGTCAGACAGGATCTAGCGACTGAGCACAGCACTGCAGCACATTTGCTCACTTTCTAGGTTCAAGTCAATGATGTCAATGAATTAAAGATTTTAAAGATTCTATTTAGATAGATATGAATTTTTAAAAATGTAGCCACAATATATTACCTGATTTAAAAATTACTATTTCCTTAATACTATCACAAAATATACAGATTAAACCATAATTTGACTTAATATGGATACAAATGAGATCAATATTCCCCAGTTTTCTTCTAAGTGTTTATTGTGAATAATTCATATTTATTTAATTATATTTTCCCATAATACCTCTTTTTCGACTTGCAATTTTTTTATTGAAAAAAAAAAAGAATTGTTCAGTGGAATATCACAAAGTTTGGATTTTTCTGACTGCAGTGTCATTTATTGAACATATTTCTTCACAGTTTATATCGCCTGAAAACTGACAGGTAAATCTTGAGGCTTGAGTTTACTTCAGGTGAGAGACTTCATAATTTTTTTCATTCAACATCAGCTAAGAGTTTAGAAAATTTATTGTTGGCAATTAAGCCTACATTGTCCTTATTCCCAGAGTGTTGTTACTCTGAGTGGTGATGAGGTTTCTTCTCGACGAGAATCAATGTAAAACATCCTGTGGCAGAAAATATGAGGACGATACAAAGCATCATCTCTCTGGGGTTCCTGTTTGGATTGGATTTATAAGGTAACAGTATACCTCTGTATTTCACTGGGGAGACATAAGCAGAGTCTTTAATTCTAATGAGTCCTGCTGAATACTTAGCAGGGCTAAGCTACTTTCTATGTGATCTACTTATTTTCTGGAGAGAAAGTTTGTTTTATCTTGTCCTGTAGTGAGCTTTTGGGAATTAATGACAAAGTTTTGTCAACTTAGTAGAAAGGAGTACTGAGCATTTGTGCTTTAATTCTCCAAATATTAGATGTGGCTTAGTGGTAAAGAATCTGCCTGTCAATGCAGGAGATACGGGTTTGATCTCCGGGTCGGGACGATCCCCTGGAGAAGGAAATGGCAACCCACTCTAGTATTCTTGCCTGGGAAAACCCATGACAGAGGTGCCTAGCAAGCTACAGTCCATGGGGTTGCAAAAGAGCCGGGCACAGTTCAGCAGCTAAACAACAAACACCTCTGGGCCAGGCACTGTTTTAGAAAATGAGGGTATAAATATTAGTGAAAACAGATACGTTTTCTCTTTTTATAGCACTATGATGATATGAGGAATATAGATAATAACTAAATAATTTTCCTAGTTAATATACCATTACTAATTGAAAGTGCTCTGAGGGGAAAGAACATTATTTAACATCATTAAAACAAAGGAACCACATTTCAAGATGTACCAAGAAATAATGAAGGCAGTCCAGAACCAGGCGCATTTGGGAGGTGATTAGTATCCACCGGTACTGTTCATGGATTTCTCCTGGCAAAAATACTGGAGTGAGTTGCTATCTCCTCATCTGGTGGAGGCAAAAGGAGAAGGGGGTGGCAGAGGATGAGATGGTTAAATACTATCACTGACTCGATAGACATGAATTTGAGCAAACTCTGAGAGATAGTGGGGGACAGTGGAACCTTGTGTGCTACAGTCCATGGGGTCGCAGAGTCGGTCACAACTTGACGACTGAGTAACAAGTAGCCACCAGGATAATTTGTGGAACATAAAACAATATTTCTCAGTTTCAATCCCGGATATTCATTAAGGAAGGAAACTCAATTCCTGAAAACGTTTCTGAAAATCTTTGAGATATCATCCTCACACTTTTTAAAACTAGACATTGAATACAAGGTTTATCCCTGAAAGGAAGAGAGAGATAAGAGATATAATTTCTAACTCACAACTGCTTGTAAATCACAGGCCTTCTCATCCCTCTTGTTTGCCCATATGGTCCACATGGAAAATATTGGGTAAGCAAAGAACTATATCTGGTCACAGAGTTCTGACTTCTGGATAGGTCCAAACATAATTTTCACTGCTGTTTGTAATTCAAACTAAATAGTGTAGTGAGTATATCAACTACATCAATACTAGGCTAACTAAGTTGCTTTGTCTAGAAATAGAGACATTTCTCATAGGCCACATGTAAAGCAACCATAAATAACCATGTGAAAAAATATGAACGCAAGCTGAACAGCTTTAGAAATACAATATCCCCTACATCATGAACTATTTCTCTACTTTGGCAGTTCTTTGTGTGAGAGAGGCACCAAGACACTTTAATATACAGAAACCACAACTTTTTTTGTAATAAATGGGAAACAGAAGAATTGAAAAACAGAATATAGGAAATAATTTATGAAGAAAAAGATAGAAAACAAAAGAACAATTTTTTACTTATAAAATTTTGCAGTCTGATACCTGTCTTGCTCATAGGAACCATTTTTCAGAGAAGATAAGTGGTGACAGATGCGGCTTTGTTATGGAAAGAATGTAATGTCAAGCAGCTGAGCAAGTACACTTCTTAAAGAAATTAATCCTGTCTTCCTAATTGGACTCTTTTTGTCTCCCCTTTCCTCCTTAAATTTCTAACTGGCATTTTCAGTAAATGATAACAATCTTGATGGCATCTAATGGTCTTAGTGATATTACATTCCCAATTCTTTCTGTTGGTTGTGTTTATAAACACCTTTATAGTACAAGTGCCCAAGGTGCAATAATTCATTTGAAAGGATGGCTATTTATTTATGATATGTTATCATTTCCATATATATTCTCCTTTCTATTACTATATATTTTCTTTCTTGTTATACTTTTTTCAAAGGAGAAATAGGTGAAGTGAAAGTTGCTCAGTCATGTCCGACTCTTAGTGACCCCATGGACTATACAGCCAATGGAATTTTCCAGGTCAGAATACTGGAGTGGGTAGCCTTTCCCTTCTCCAGGCAATCGAACTCAGGTCTCCTGCACTGCAGGTGGATTCTTTACCAGATGAGCCACAAAGGAAGCCCAGAAATAGGTTAGACAATGATAATACTAGTAATTCTATTTTATAGGAGACAAAAATACCATTTTTATATGTTATATATTTAACCATGACATTTGAGATTCCTGTAGCATGAGGATAACATCTTTTAGTGGGGAGGGGCAGTTTTGCATTTCTACTAGGTAGAATTTTATACCAAATCCTTTTTTTTTTAAATCCATAATAAACAACAGAACAATCAATGACAGAATACCAAATTAAAGGCCCTCTGTGTGTGTTAAGTCGCTTTAGTCGCATCCAGCTCTTTGCGACCCCATGGACCGTAGCCCGCCAGGCTCTTCGGTCCATGGGGTTCTCCAGATAAGAATCCTGGAGTGGGCTGCATGCCCTCTTCCAGGGATCTTCCTGACTCACGGACTGAATCTGCCTCTTTAACACCTCCTGTGCTGTCGAGTGGATGCTTCACCACTGCCGCCACCTGGGAAGCCCAAAGGCCCTCTGGGACCTTTTTTTACCTTCCTAAAGACCCTCTGTGGAAGATATATAAAGGGTGGAAATTATATATATATATATATATATATATATATATATATATATATATATATATATATATATGTATATGTATAATACCTTTCCTATTGCCATATGTATTGGGTTGGCCAAAAAGTTTGAGTTTTTCCATAAAATGTTAAGGAAAATCTCACACAAAATTTTGGTCAACCCGTATTTTGGTCACCACACCATGAGGACTCTCCCAGTGACAGTAGGGCCTTGGGGCTATCCCTGGGTGGTGATGGTGATGGAGTGAGGAGCAAGGGGGTGATTTATACTGTGGGAGCCTCGTGAGCTGCTCAAGGAGAGACTGTGATTCCAGTGATACTTCCCTGGTCTTGAACGACCATTTTCACATTCCAATGAAACAGCTCCTCACCGCTGTGTGGCGTTGCCTGGCTCTGCACGTGTAGTCTTTCACCTGGGATTTTCTATTTTCCTGTCCATCGTCTTCTTACATCATGGTTAAGCTCCTCAAGGAATTCTAGATCCGTGCTGTCCAAGAGAAATATTATTCATGATCCATACATAATTTACAGTTTTCTAGTAACTATATTAACGAAAGTAAAAATGAGTAAATTTTAATGTCTCTAAACTAAGATATTAAATATTATTTCACACACATCTGGAGAAGGCAATGGAACCCCACTCCAGTACTCTTGCCTGGAAAATCCCATGGACGGAGGAGCCTGGTAGGCTACCGTCCATGGTGTCGCTAAGAGTTGGACATGACTGAGCAACTTCACTTTTACTTTTCACTTCCATGCATTGGAGAAGGAAATGGCAACCCACTCCAGTGTTCTTGCCTGGAGAATCCCGGGGGGGGGGGGGGGGGAGCCTGGTGGGCTGCCGTCTATGGGGTTGCACAGAGTTGGACACGACTGGAGCGACTTAGCAGCAGCAGCAGCAGCACAAGGCAAGACACAATGGAACCTTCTCATTTCAATGGAGTTTATTCTCAGAAAGGACTGTAAAAAACACTTTAAAAATACTTTTAATATTGGAGTGGGTCGCCATTTCCCTTTCCAGGAGACCACATTTTGTCAGAACTCTTCACTATGACTCTTCATCTTGGATGACCCTGCATGGCATGACTTGCAGCTGCACTGAGTTATGCAAGCTCCTTTGCCCCAACAAGACTGTGATCCATGAAGAAACACATGTGCACAATGGCTACCATATTGGAGAGCACAGCTCGAATTATTCCTCCTTCATGTAGCCACAGGCCTACGTCAAGCAATCATGCTCTTTATCAAGGATACCCCTCCATTTTTACACACTGAGAAATCTATTAATAAGACAACCAAGTCAAATCCTTAGAAAGCCAAATATCACCTTTTCTTTTAAAGTTCATCTGATCTGGACACAATTGACATGAGTCTCTACAACCCAGTTCATAAACAGAGCATATGAAATTTAATTCTCAGTCTCCTTGCATCCCACACCTAGACATCAGGTTTGTACATTATTTCCTCTTCAAACTCTCAGGTATCTGTTTGTTGACCAAGCCCTTCAGTTCAGTTCAGTCGCTCAGTCGTGTCCGACTCTGTGACCCCGTGAATCGCAGCACACCATGCCTCCCTGTCCATCACCAACTCCCAGCGTTTACCCAAACTCATGTCCATCGAGTTGGTGATGCCATCCAGCCATCTCATCCTCTGTAGTCCACTCCTCCTCCTGCCCCCAATCCCTCCCAGCATCAGAGTCTTTTCCAATAAGTCAACTCTTCACATGAGGTGGCCAAAGTATTGGAGTTTCAGTTTCAGCATCAGTCCTTTCAATGAAAACCAAGGACTGATCTCCTTTAGGATGGACTGGCTGGATCTCCTTGCAGTCCAAGGGACTCTCAAGAGTCTTCTTCAACACCACGGTTCAAAAGCATCAATTCTTCAGTGCTCAGCTTTCTTCACAGTCCAAGTCTCACATCCATACACGACCACTGGAAAAGACATAGCCTTGACTAGACTGACCTTGTTGGCAAAGTAATGTCTCTGCTTTTTAATATGCTGTCTAGGTTGGTCATGACTTTCCTTCCAAGGAGTAAGCCCTTAAGATGCTCTTAATATAAATTAGGCAGAAATAGGAAGCAAAAGAGAATTCAAAACTCAAGAGAAGTTGGGAATCATATACGCCATATATCATGTTCCTAGGAAATTAGTATGTTCATAGTAAAAGCCAAAAGCAAGGCTATTAGCTTGTTATATTTGTTCAGATAGAGCTATATTCTAATTCTGCCTCTATCATCTGTTTGCATGTATGCTAAGTCACTTCATTCATGTCCAAATGTTTCTGACCCTATGGACTGTGGCCCTCCAGGCTCCTCTGTCCATGGGATTCTCTAGGCCAGGATACTGGAGTGGGTTGTCATTTCCTACCATAGGAAATCTTCCCAACCCAGGGAGCGAACCCACATCTCTCATGTCTTCTGCATTGGCAGGTGGGTTCTTTACCACCAGCACTGCCTGGGAAATCCTAGAATATTAGAGCTGGTTACCATGCCCTTCTCCAGGGGATTTTCTTGACCCAGGTTTCAAACCCAGGTCTCCCACATTGCAGGCAGATTCTTTATCATTTGAACTACTTGGGACCTAAAATTTTCACTATAGGAACATTTTTTTGCTATAATATAGGAACAATAATATTAATAGTCCTTGATATTAAGAATTACAATTGCAACCATACCTTTAATACTTGCACTGGATCAGATACTTTGCTAAGGTTTTCACATTCATTATTTATTAAATAAAGGGAATATATCTCACCAAATGTGGTAATACATGTACTATTTCTATCTTATATTTGCTTATGAATATAGTCAGTATAATACATTAACTATTATGATTATAATGATTTCTTTATTATTTCTCATCTATCTTAAATTTTCTTAATTGATGATAACATCCCTATTTTCATAATAGACAGAAAATCTGCAGTGACAAAACAATGTGCATTATATGAATCTCCAGGGTACAGTTTGTTTATTTCTTATCAACTTCTGATGCTCAGCTGCTCAATAGATAATGAATAAATTAACAAATTAATTAGTGAGCCAAAAAAGGGAGAATTTCTGAATTCAATACCCATGGTATAGCAAAGCAAGATTATATTAATTATGTTCTCTATTTCATTTAGAGAGCTGTATTTTACACAGCAGCCTCCAAAATTTCTCAAAGCAAACCAAAAGAGATGTATGTTGTACCACCAGTGGAACAAATTGAATGTTTATTTAAATGGAGGCACCAGATTCTTTGACAATGAGACCAATTTGATTCCTCTAACTGCTGACTCATTTGAAAAGACCCTGATATTGGGAAAGGTCGAAGGCAGGAGGAGAAGGCGACAACAGAGCATGAGATGGCTGGATGGCATCACCGACTCAATGGACTCTGGGAGTTGGTGATGGACAGGGAGGCCTGGCGTGCTGTGGTTCATGGGGTCGCAAAGAGTCAGACATGACTGAGCGACTGAACTGAACTGATTGCTCCTCTCCTTCCCCTTCCCACTAGTGACGAGGTCACAGACGTGCCACTTGGTTTGTTAAACAGCAGTGCACAGACAGTTGTGAATTCTCTGGATGCAGAACAGATTCATATAAAAGAGGGGCTGCTCTTTCTGAGATGTTAGATCTGGGAATTTACTGGATCTGCTCCCTTCTTTTTTTTTTTCAAAATCTTACAAAATATGAAGTTTTTGCTTCTACCATCAACATGTAAGTTATTAACAAACCATACCAAACCATTTGTATGCAAATGTTGAGGTAATGCCCTTTTGTGTACAAACTTCTAGTTTAAAAATGCTCATTTTGTAACAGCCAACAAAGTTAACTGGTAATGACATTGGCATTTTTGAGAAAATTAGATATTCATACATAAAAGAAACGAGACACCTATTTTACACTACTCAGAATTAAATAAAAATGTATTAAAGACTTAAATATAAGAGTAGACACTATAAAACTCCTAGAAGAAAATAGTTTTTAAAAAAAGGCTGGACAGGGCTCTTGGCAATGATGATTTGGATGTGACATGTAAAGGACAAATAACAAGAGCAAAAACACACTTGTAGGACCATGACTGAAACGCTTCTGCACAGCAGAAGAAACAACTAACAAAACGGAAAGGCAGCCTATGGAATGGGAAATGGTATTTGCAAACTATGTATCTGACCACAGGCTAATACCCAAAATATATAAAGAATTCATATAACTCAATAGCAAAAAATTTCCAAATAATCCAATTAAAAACTGAGCAGAGGATTTGAATGGACATTTTTCAAAAGAAGATATACGAAAGGCCACAGGTACTTGAAAAGATGTTAAATATCACTAATCATCAGAGAAATGGAGTGAAAGCAAAAGATATTATCTCATACCTACTAAAATGGTTACCATTAAAAAAGAAAGGGATACCAAGTGCACCGTTACTGTGACTGCAAATTGGTATAGCTGCTAGGAAAACAGTATGGAGGCTTCTCAGAAACTTAAAAATAGAGCTGCTTATACAAGCCATCAACTTCAATCCATAAGATACATCCAACTAAGACAAACACCTTAAGTCGAGGGGTATCTGCACCCCTGTGTTCATTGCAGCACTATTTACAATAGCCAGGTGTAAAAACAATATGTGTCCAGATAAAGACGTAAGGATAGAGAAGTTGTGACACACATACAACAACGGGGTATTTTTCAGGAATTAAAAAGAAGGGAATCTGCCATTTGTGACAACATGAATGGAACTTGAGAGCATTATGCTAAGCAAAATAAATTAGACAGAAACACAAATTCTGAATGATTGCTCTTACACGTGGTATCCAAAAACAAAACAAGAAGCCCCACCAAACTCAAAAAAGATAAGGGTTTGTACCTATTAGAGGCGGTAGGTAGCGGGAGGAGGGAATGGCTGAAGGTGGTTGAAATGGTTGAAAAAGTACAAACTTCAGTTATAAGACAGGTAAATAGGAGGGGGTCACCAGGTAAAGAGTCCACTAGCAATGCAGGAGATGCAGTCCAACCCTTGGGCTGGGAAGGAGCCCACGGAGGAGCAAATGGCAACCCCTCTAGTATTCTTGCCTGAAAAATCCCATGGACAAAGGAGCCTGGTGGGATAGAATCTAAAGGGTGGCAGAGTCAGACAAGCCTGAGCCCCTGTGCACACGCAGGCACTAGGGATGCAATGCACACGCACAGTTAGCACTGCTGAATGACACATTTGAAAGCTATTAAGAGAGTAAATCATAAGAGTGGTCATCATAAAAACAAACTAACAAACAAACATTTTTTCCTCTTTTTTTGTATCTATATGAGATTATGGAGGTTAACCACTTATAGCCATTTTACAATACACTTAAAGTAAGATCATTATGCTGTGTACCTTAAACTTATATAGTTGTTTAGTTGATAGTCATGTCCAACTCTTTTGTGACCCCTGCATTGCAGCCCACCATGTTCCTCTGTCTATGGGATTTCCCAGGCAAGGACGTTGGAGTGGGTTGCCATTTCCGTCTCCGGGGGATCTTCTCAATTCAGGGACCAAACTCTTGTCTCCTGCATTGCAGATGGCCTCTTTACTAACTTGTATACCTGGTGGCTCAGAGGTTAAAGCGTCTGCCTCCAATGCGGGAGACCTGGGTTCGATCCCTGGGTCAGGAAGATCCCCTGGAGAAGGAAATGGCAACCCACTCCAGTATTCTTGCCTGGAGAATCCCATGGACGGAGGAGCCTGGTAGGCTACAGTCCACGGGGTCGCAAATAGTCGGACACGACTGAGCGACTTCTCCATAGTGCTATATGTCAATTTTATTGCAATAAATTTAGAAAAATTTAGGAGAAAAATAATCAGCATTTTGCATTAAATGCTATTTTGAGTAACAATCCATTTTCTTTACTTTTCTTGCCCTATTAAACTTTACTTAAATGGAAATATTTTTATGTAGCTACATTTCCTATTTATATGAACAGCAAATAATTGCTACTTTATATGTGATTGTATCCCTGGAGCAGGAAATGGCAATCTGCTGCAGCATTTTTGCCTGAAAAATTCCATGGACAGAAGTCTGGTTGGCTACAGCCCATGGAATCTCAAAGAGTCGGACACAACCGACACACTGAGCTCACATGTGATTCTATATCGGAGTTACATATCATTATTTTGCATCTAGGCTGTTTATTTAAAGAACTTCTACATTAAAAGAACAAAAAACTACAACACTAAAGGATGAAATTTTCATTGAAACGGCTCAGGAATTCCTGCTCTAAAAATGTTCAGGATGTTTCCAATGCCAGTATTAGAACATATGCTTATAACAAATAAAAGAGATATAATTCTTTACACCTGGGAGATATTTAAAATGAAATGTTTACTTAAAGAAAGAAATAAGATTCAATGTTTTTCCTCAAAGGAAAATTGATATAAAAATGTATCTCCTCTCTCCTTCCTCCTTCCTTCTTTCATTCCTTCTCCCCTTCCTTTCTTCTCTTTTTCTTTCCTTTCTTTCTTAGCAGAGGAATAAAGCTTCAAATATTGATATCATTGGAGTTCAAGAAATGAGATCCATTCTTTGGAGCCCTGAAGGATTAAAGATTATTGCCTGAGGGGACAAAGAGCTTGTCTCAGCAGACTCTATAACTACCTCAACTGAGTAAAAGGTGTGCACGGTCCTGCTACTGAGCTTTCTGTGAAGCTCTCTGATCATCACATCGTTGACAAGGTATCTCACATACGGGAACAAGAGCACAGATCCACAGACGCACTGCTCCGCCCTTCCATGCCCGGGGATTCAGCAAACACAGTCTGGATTATGCACAATACTTAATGGAAATAGCCAGAAAACAGACTTGCTCGTGCAGTAAACTGACAGGAATCTTAGCCTGAACGTTTGAAAGACAAAGACATCATTAAAAAAGAAAAAAAGGAGAGGGAGAATCATCAAATTATCAAGAATTGTCAAGCCATCCTAGTTTCAGGACCTATACAGTTCAAAGTTGAGTTAGAGGACTCCAAGCCAGGAAGGTTTATAGACTTCTAATTTTGTCTTCAAGATATTTAATTTTTTGCTTAAGCTCTTTTTAAAATGACAATTACAGGGAATCAAAAAAAAAAAGCAAATTAAAACCAAAAAAGCAAAATCTCTGCTTTGTTAAGCTTTATGCATTCTCAAAGAGTTATCTATAAAGTAGAAGAATCTTGCTGAATAAATGAAGGTTAAATC